>NC_053430.1:12425317-12725317 GCF_007990345.1 Gossypium hirsutum
GTACATTTGGGGCTACCTCGGGAAAATTGCTAGGCTTCATTGTTAGTGAAAGAGGTATCGAGGTTGATCCAGATAAAATAAAAGCCATTCAAGAGTTGCCACCTCCGCACACACAAAAGGAAGTTAGAGGATTTTTAGGGAGGTTAAACTACATCACCCGATTCATCGCTCAACTTACCAACCAATGTGACCCAATTTTTCGGCTTCTTTGAAAACATAACCCGGAAGAATGGAATGAGGAATGCCAGATAACTTTTGATAAGATAAAACAATATTTGTCTAATCCTCCAGTGCTAGTACCGCCAACTCCGGGAAGACCATTGATATTGTATTTGACTGTGTTTGAAAATTCAATGGGTTGCGTACTGGGGCAACACGACGAGTCAGGAAAGAAAGAAAAGGCGATCTACTACCTCAGCAAAAAGTTCACTGAATATGAGGCAAAGTATCCGTCCGTTGAAAAATACTATTACGCTCTGATTTGGGTAGCTCGGAGACTCAGGCAATATATGTTGTATCATACAACATGGCTAATTTCAAAACTGGACCCAATAAAATACATGATGGAATCACCGGCACTTTCAGGAAGAATGGCACGATGACAGATCCTCCTATCGGAATACGACATTGCCTATGTAAGTCAGAAGTCGATAAAAGGGAGCGCAATAGCTGATTTCTTAGCGACTCGAACGACAGAGGAATATGAGCCCTTGAGATTCGATTTCCCAGATGAAGACTTAATGTACATCACAGAAAAGGAATTTGAGTCATCAAAAGAGAAGCCATGAAAGATGAGTTTTGATGGTGCATCGAATGCTTTGGGGCATGGAATTGGAGCAATCCTAGTCTCACCCGACGGGAATCATTATCCGTTCACTGTCAGGCTGAATTTCTTCTGTACCAATAACATAGAAGAATATGAAGCCTGTATCATGGGACTTTGTGTAGCTATTGAACGAAACGTCAAAACTTTAGAGGTTTATGGAGACTCAGCATTGGTGATGTACCAAATCCGTGGAGATTGGGAACTGAGGGATTCGAAATTGGTTAAATACAGTGATCTAGTGGCAGAGTTGATTAAAGAATTTGAAGAAATAACTTTTAATTACGTCCCACGAGAAGAAAACCAATTGGCTGATGCCCTGGCCACTTTGGCTTCAATGCTCAAAGCAAACAGAGAAACAGAAATAATGCCTCTTCAAATGAGCATATATGAAGTCCCTGCACATTGTTTTAGCATTGAAAAAGAGCCATATGGATGACCATGGTTCCATGATGTCTTAGAATATATCAAGAATCAAAGGTATCCCGAACAAGCAAATGAGAACGACAAAAGAACAATTAGAAGAATGGCAGCTAGATTCGTTCTTGACAGAGACATCCTATACAAAAGAGGAAAAGATCAAGTGCTATTGAGATGCTTGGGTGATGCTGAAGCTAGAAAAATACTTGAAGATGTCCATGAAGGAACTTGTGGAACGCATGCCAATGGTTTCACTATGACTAGGAAGATTATGATACTCGATTATTACTGGCTGACGATGGAAAGTGACTCCATTAGTTATGCAAGAAAATGCCACAAATGTCAAATTTATAGTGATAAGATTCATGTAGCCCCTTCACCCCTGCATGTCATGACTTCTTCGTGGCGTTTTTCTCTGTGGGGCATGGATGTTATAGGGCCAATTACCCCAAAAGCTTCTAATGGACATCGATTCATTTTTGTGGTTATTGATTACTTCACAAAATGGATAGAAGCCGCATCATTTGCCAATGTGACAAAGACTGCAGTTTGCAGGTTTTTGAAAAAGAAAATCATTTGTCGATATGGTTTGCCTGAAAGAATCATTTCATGTAACGCTTTGAATCTGAACAACAAGATGATGAAGGAAGTGTGAGCAATTTCAAATAAAGCATCATAACTCATCGCCTTATCGCCCGAAAATGAACGGAGCTGTTGAAGTGGCCAACAAGAATATTAAAGAGATTATTGGAAAAATAACCGAGACATATAAAGACTGGCACTAGAAGCTACCATTTTCTTTGTATGCATATCGCACATCTGTACGGACATCTACGGGAGCAACTTCTTTTTCTCTGGTCTACGGAATGGAGGCTGTGCTACCCATCGAAGTTGAAATCTCCTCTTTACGAGTCTTAATGGAGTCGAAACTAGAGGAAGCAGAATGGGTTCGAGCTTGATATGACCAGTTAAACCTCATCGAAGAAAAACGTTTAAAGGTAATTTGTCATGGACAGATGTACCAGAAGAGAATGATCGCGGCCCATGAAAAGAAAATACAGCCAAGAGAATTTCATGAAGGAGAACTCGTACTGAGAAAGATTCTTCCAATACAGAAGGACTTACGAGGAAAATGGGCACCAAATTGGGAAGGACCATATGTCGTAAAGAAGGCATTCTCAGGCGGAGCTTTGATTCTCACTGAGATGGATGGAAAGGAGTTACCGAATCCAGTGAATTCAGATGCTGTGAAGAAATATTATGCCTGAAAAAAAAAGGATCAAGGTGAAAACCCGAAAAGGGCGTCTTGATTAACACAAAGGATTAGAATGAAAACCCAAAAGGGCATTCTAATGAAGCAAACCCGGGTTTAAAAAGCAAGGCGGTTGAACGGTGGGTCAAACAGTGAGACTACAGCATTTGAAGCATTTTTCAGTAGCTTAAAATCTTCTACGCAAGAAGCCATGCTTGAAAAGATTCTTGATAAGAAACGTGGAAGAGTTCATGTGTTGAATATCTAGAGCATTTGTATCCGTTGAATGTGATCCCTTTTCTCTTTATGACACTTTTTCACTATCATTGGTTAATTTTCTTTGTTTGCTACATTTGAAATAAATAAATGTGAGGTATCCCTTTATTCTTACCTGACCATTTTCATGTATCTCATTATGTGGTTTATTTAAATGATAAATTTGAAATGACATACTCTAGACAAAAGAAATGTTGAGCATTACCCGGATAAGAATTTGATAAGTACAAGAGTCTCAAGGTAAGGACAAAGTTCGACCAGGGGCATCTGAGAAACGTTGATTACTTGTAAAAACTTGAGGATGGGTACAGGGCCTAAATAGAAAGTCAAGAGCCGAAGAAATGAATGCAGATCATCAAAAAAAAATCGTGACGAAGAAGGACATATGACAAACATGCCTAAAGCTCATAACATAATCATGTAGGCATAAAATCATTCAAGAAAAACATGTGCATATCATGATAACGTCATGCATGACATATACAGATACTCCAATAGAGCGAGAGGATGTGATGATAGCTGTACTAAATCAAAGGAAAAGACACCTGAGTTCCACCAGATGACAGGTTTTGGTATTTTGATGTTTTTACTTCCGTTTTCAAAATTCAACTCATATTGCGAGAAATGAGTTGAGCCTCAAGACACGTTGAGGTAATTTCAATTTATGTTTTCAAAATTCAACTCATTTTGCGAGAAGTTGAGCTTCAAGACACGTTGAGGTAATTTTAATTTCTGTTTTCAAAATTCAACTCATATTGTGAGAAATGAGTTGAGCTTCAAGACACGTTGAGGTAATTTCAATTTCTGTTTTCAAAATTCAACTCATATTGCGAGAAATGAGTTGAGCCTCAAGACATGCTGAGGTATTTTCAATTTCTGTTTTTCAAACAAAAAAATCAACTCATATTACGAGAAATGAGTTGAGCCTCAAGACATGCTGAGGTATGTCTTTCAAAAAAAAATCAACTCATATTGCGAGAGGTGAGTTGAGCCTCAGGACACGCTGAGGTAATTTTAATTTCTGTTGTCAAAAAATCAACTCGTATTGCGAGAGGCGAGTTGAGCCTCAGGTCACACGCCGAGGTATTTTCAATTTCCGTTTTTCAATTTCTACCTTTCAAAAAAAATCGACTCATATTGCGAGAGGTGAGTTGAGCCTTGGCTCACGCGCTGAGCTATTTTCAATTTCTGTCTTTCAAAAAAATCAACTCATATTGCGAGAGGTGAGTTGAGCTTCAGATCACACACTGAGATATTTTTTTCAATTTATATTTTTCAAAAAAATCAACTCACATTGCGAGATGTGAGTTGACCTCGGGTCACATGTCGAGGTATTTTCAAAATCTGTTTTCAAAAATCAACTCATATTGTGAGAAGTGAGTTGAGCCTTGGCTCACGTGCTGAGCTATTTTCAATTTCTGGTTTTTTTTTTAAAATTCAACTCATATTGCGAGAGGTGAGTTGAGCTTTTTAATTTCTACGAGAGGTGAGTTGAGCCTTTTGCAAATTCTGTTTTCAAAAATCAACTCATATTGCGAGAAGTGAGTTGAGCCTTGGCTCACGTGCTGAGCTATGTTCAATTTCTATTTTTAATATCTAGTTTTAAAGAGTCAATTCATATTGCGAGAAATGAGTTGAGCTCAGGATCATATACCGAGTAAAGAATAAAGATTGGACAATTGAACAAAATTTAGTGCTTTTAAGTCTTTGCACTATCCTTGTTTCACAATGATGAGCAAAGAGGGACAGCTGTAAGCACTAAATTTTTGTCCGACTAGAGTTTGTGTTTAATTTTCAAAATTTCAAAAAAAAATTAATAAAAAAATTTCATTTTGACCCCTAAACTTTTTTAAATTTCACTTAGAACCTTAAACTTTCCTTAAATTACATTTTAACCTTAAATTTTCTAAAAATTACATTTAGCCCCAGAAGTTTTGCTACATTTGTGATTTGGTCCTTCAGACAGATTACGTGATTTGGGGCATCCACTTCCCAGATTTTCAAGCCAAAAACATGGGTGGTTGTTCCTTCTTCACCCACTACCTGCAAATGGCATAAAAAAGAAGCAAAATGGTAGAAATAAAGGAGGAGACCACACCAAAAAGAGAGGATTCTCTCCCATTGGAGAAAAAAGAGCAAAAAAATTCCAACAAAAAAAATTCCAGCAAAAAATTTTTCAGCAAAAAAAAACCAAAAAAAAGGAACATTCAGCAATCTAAGCAAGAAAAAAACTTCAATATCCGGCAAGTAACCAAGCAACCAAGGACTAACCACCATTAACACCACAACCAAGCTCCCAAACCGAAACCCACTCTAAATACTCGAGCCAATCGATTATAAGCCACCCCAAAACCCAAACCTCAACTACCCATAGCTTGATTTCACGCGGTGCATACGATAGCTGTTGGTGGCGCGCACGGTAGAAGGAGAAAGAGGGGTTCGGCGGCTTGAAGCTTGGATTTTTTCTTTCTTTCTTTGTTTGATGCTGGAGATTTGTTTGTTTTGGGGGGGTTAGTATTAAAAAAAGAAATATTTTAGTTAATGGGTTGGTTTATGTAAGGTTTGATGGGTTAAATTTAGTTTGGGTTAATTAGTGGGTTGGGTGATGATATGTTAAGTTAGTGGGTTGGGTTGGTTGTGTTGGATTATTAAGTTAGTGGGCTGAGATTGGTTTGTGTTGGGTTGAAGTAATTTGGATTTTGTATATTTTATGTAGATTTTATTTGTAATTGTTCTAAACAAAAATTGGTCTTAAAAAAATAAAAAAACAATAAAAAATATTAAATTTTAAAATGGTCGGGTCAATCTGACTCTATTGGCGGCAATCTGATCTAGTTAAGATCACCCACAAAGGCCTATTTCGACAGAAATAATCAAACAAGGAATACAATGGCGAAGGACGAACGAACCGAGTACGAGACGAGAAAAATGCTTCAAAAAGATACAAAGAGGAGATCAGACAAGAAATCCTAAGCACAATAGATGAGAAGTGGAAAGATGAAGGCCCAATCTTTGAAGCCGAGGATGAGCTAATAGGGAAATTCATCTCTGATGGTAAGTACTTGGTAAGATTGACCTATTTTAAAGAATTTAATGAGAACTTAAATGATGACAATGCTCATTCTAACTCACTTATTGATAAGTGTGATTGGGGAATGTTGTGGTTGGTGAAATTATCATTCCAAATTACAATATTTTTGTCGAAGATATTAAACAATGCCTTACCATACAAGTTGGAGATAAAAAAGAGAATTCAAACCATAGACACTGGTTGTGCGCTGTGCCATGATAGTGTAGAAGATTTAGAGCACCTTTTTACGGACTGTCCTTTTACAAGGATTGTTTGGATTGGATCAAATTTGGGGACCAGAACTGATATCTTGAAGATGAATTATCCTATTGAATGGATTCTCTCAATGTTAAGGCGAATTAAATCAGCAAAGGAGGATAAGGACAACTTCATATTGTTTACCTCAAATTTATGGAGTATTTGAAACCAACAAAACTAGGTTATTTTCAAGGGAAGAACCCCAATTCTAATCGTTGTCATCAACATGGCTGTGGTTTACACCAATAGAGCGATTAAGGCTTATGAGAGTTGGTGTAATTACAAACCGCTAGTGCAAAGTAATTTGGTGACGAGAATGGAGAGCATGACGACACCAACTTATAACGTGTATGTTGGATGGAAGAAAGGAAATGTAAGAGTTAGCGTTGTCATTCTAATAAAATCTCCGGATGATATTACAAAGAAATTTATTAGGAAAATTTTCGATCAATCTTCTAGGATCAAAAGCAAGCTGTTGATTTCCGATTCATCCTTGCATCTTCTTGTCGTATGGGTTTATCATCTGTAGTGTTTTGGACTAAGGATAAACTACTTGGGAAAATTTTCGAAGGAAAAGAAATCAAGGTGAATTGGGAAATCCAACCAGTATGGGATGATATAGTGGTGATGAGAAGACTCTTCCCGTTTACAAGATATTGTGGGAATGATACTAAAGCCCTATACCGGGCATGTAATGTAGCTGCTACAGTACTTTCAACTTGTTAAATTAGATTTGTAAGTATTTTTACTTGTATTACTTGTATGTTTTCATTTTGTTCATCTATCAATAAAAATTTCGAATCATTTTTAATTCGACTTATTCAAGTGTACTTTTATATGATTAAATAAGTAAATAAAATTTTCGAAATTGGATAAAACGTAACTAATAAACAATAAGATATTATATATACCACTATCTCTTCTCCAAAAATTTATGTTAAAAAAATCTAAGATAATATACTGGATGTGTCTTCAAATTTCAAACCCATATGTAAAAATAGATACAATCTTGCAATTCAAGTTCATGATCTGTTTTCTTTGAGAATGAACGTTTAGAATTCATATTTTCAATTTTTTATTCATATACAAAATCAGATTAGTTTCCTTAATTATTTTCCCTCGAATTCATTCAATTTCCTTCGGTTAAAATACTCGAGAGGTCCCTATATCATAATGACTAGATTAAACTATTCCCTCTATTATTAAATAGATCAATTTAGTCCCTATAAATTAAATAATTCCAAGTTATAACAGAATTAACATTTACTATAAAAAATATCTTGAATTTTTGTTTTCAATTGCAGTTCAATTTCAAACAAAATATTTCATTTAAAGAATCATAAAAACTTTAAAAATATTAACTCTATTAAATAGTAAATGATATATATTTTTTAAACAGTAAATATTAAATCTATTCTAATTTAGTCTTATTTGGATCTTTTCGATAGTACAAAGACTAATTTGATCAAGTCTCTATATTACAGGGACCTCTAAGGTACATCACCAATTTCTTTGCCATATCTCTGGTTTTTCACACCATACCTTATGATTATGCGAAGAACACAGTTCTTAAACTCACAATGATTTGTATAAAGTCACAATATATCTACTAACAGAAGAACAGTAACATCAAAAACCAAACACAAAAACAAAACATCAAACCTTCCATATATTTTTAGTCCTAATTTATTTTTTCATTTGACTCCCCTCTTGCAACGATTATATGTTGTACAAGGCCGATAATCAGGACCTGCAGGTTTTATACAATTCCCATAAATATACGCATTGCAAACCGGTTGACGCTGTAACCCTCGATAAGATATAGGAGTATCTGCAGCAAGTCTCCTTCGTTTCACCTCGGATTCACCGAACAACACCACTTGTTCTTCATCTTCGATGAATTCACCAATTGTTTCATCGTATTTCGTAGTGTTTGGTTTGCTCTCAGGAAAGGCTAAAGCTGCTGATTTGGTCACACTGTTGTTGATTAACAGCAAAGAAGCTAATATGAACAATGGAAAATATCCCATTGTTCCTCTTTTGATCTTTTTTTCTTTTTCCGATTTGTTTTTCTGAGTTTGTAGCCACTTGAATAAATAATATGTTGGGAGATTATCTATAAGAAAAAGTTGTAAATTGAGGATAAGTAATGAAAGGGTATGGTTTCATTAATTGGTTTAAGGGTCTTATAGTGGGGCCTTTGCTATTTCATCTTCAAATTTGGTGAAAGAAAATGACAGTGATTTTGCTTGACTTGGTCAAGTTTTATTTTTAATTTTTTAGAAAAAACTTGAAAACTAAGATTAAAATTACCAGTTGGATATATTTTTTTTCTTTTTAATTTTGTTGGTGTAACATTTTGAAATAAAAAATATTCAAAAATAGCATTCTTATAAACCTGAATTTAACAAATTTATTTACAGAATTAATATTTGGATCTGAATTTTAAAATTTGAAAAGTAAAAAGACTAAATTTCAAACTCATAAAGAGTATAGAAAATTATGACATTTTTAAATTAGACCTTTTGATACTAAAATGCCACATATTCAAATTTAATAATATTATTAATTAGATTTTAATTTTTAAATTAAGAATTAAATATAGAGAAGTTAAATTATAAAAAATTCAAAGAATATAGAAACTAATGACAAAATTAAACCTTCGATTTTGCATTGAATTTAGTTCGGTTTCCAAAGACTAGTGCAAATCCCCACCAATTTCGGCCAATGCAGGGGGCAAATGGAAATTAGAACACGAAAGGCCATCACTGAGCCCCAAGAGTACAATAATTATGGTTTGTCAATACATGGAGTGCTGGCATCAGCTCTCTCAGGATAAAAAATTAAAATCCATAGTTTTGGCTAAATAAAATGTTTATTGAATTTTATGTGTCAATTGAACATATCTCTTGTTTTAGGTACATACTTAACCGATTCCTAATCCAATTAATTCCAATAACATGATAAAAATAATAAAACATTGAGTCTCAATAATTATTCTCTAATATTAACCAAATCTCTTACTCTGCTTAAAAAATCTAATTAATAATTATAACTACATAATATATTATAAGTATAATGATAAACTTTTAAATAAATAAATTAGAATCGAAATAGAGTTATTATAAATAAATTCTTTAAAATATGAGTTGAATTTATAGACGTAACATAAAAATTAATCAAAACATAAGCACTACATGAAAAATAATATTAACATATATGAATTTATGGATGATTGTGCATATTGAAATCAATATATGATAAGTTTAAAAGTTATATAAGTCTATAAATTTTAATATGAATATATAAATGAGACTTTTCGGAGTTTAATATTAATAATAATATAAATCACAAATAATATATGTTGGATTAATTAGAACTGAAATAATCTAAATATGAAATAAAATAGGCTAAAAATTGGAAAATAGCTAAACTTAAGTTAAAATAAATTGAGATAAAATTTATACATAATAAAACTTAAATTTAGAATAATTTAAAAGAGAACTCACACATAAAATTTCATATATTTAATCATTCAAACTAATCTTAAAAAACCAATACCCTTTTAGTTGTTCTTAAAACAATATGCTCCAATTAAAAATTCTACACCTCAATGAATTGAGGACAGCTTTTGTATAAGTGTATAGATTATTATGAGAATTATAATGACAAGATTAAGAAAAGCAACATATAAAATTGCTTACTCAAAACATAGATGAAATAAGCTAAAAACAAATTTAACAATCTTGAAAAAATGATTATCGAACTCCTCGCTTGCATCGTGTATACACAGTACAAGGTCGATATGATGGACCAATAGGTACAATGCAATTACCGTAGATGTTACCATTACAAACCCCCGGCTTCTGAATAGCTCCATAACATATATGACGACCACGATCGTATGTTGGTCCTCCTTGAAGTAGACGTTTAGACGAGTGACTGCCTCCGTTTACATTACGGCCACAATATTTGGTTAAAGTGGAATTGCATAGGGTGGTGGTGACGGCATTGTTTTGATCTAAGAAGATGGAAGTTTCAAAGGCATATATGGGGAAAACAATAGCAAAGATTGCAAGAGAAACGGAGAGAATTCCTCTAGTGAAATCATTTCCCATTGTTGTTCTCTCTTTTTTGCCTTTGGAATGATAACTTACATATGCTCCTATATGAGGTTAAGTGATCATCTAATTGATTAGAATTCCTTTTGCTTTTTTATTTTTATTTCCACTAACTTTACTTTAATGAAGATTGGTATCATCTTTTGCTTTAATAAAGCACACCAATGACATGAGAATATAATATAAAAAGATAAAGTAGGTAAATCATTTTCTCTTTTTTTTTTGGAAAGTTAAATTCTATTCTTTTTATTGTAATAATTAGGGAAAAAATTTGTTTGTAGCATCATTGACTTGACCAAGAGAAAAATACTAACCGATCAATACAAAAAACCAAGCTTCTAGGAAGCCGGTAATATAACTAAATTTCATAATTAAAAGTGTTCCACTATACAAATATATACTTCCTACATTTCTATTAAAATAAACATTACTAATTATTATAAAATAGAGATTTTGGTCCGATTAAGTCGAGTTGAGGTTTGATTTTAAAAAAAATATTTTCAGGCTTAAGTATGAGCTTGACTCGACTTGACCTTTTTAAAAAGCTCATATTATTATTTAAAATTAGATCTGTTCATGAGTCGGGCTACTCACCTAAATCCAAAAGCCCATTCAAAATTTGGGAGGTTTAGATAAAAATATTAGGTTTGTAAATGAGCTCGGGTAAAAAAATTAGACTCGTTTAAAATATGGACCGGGCTCAAGCTTGAACATTAATACTTTATATTAGGTAGTTTATAACATATTAAAAAATAAACCTATATTAAATATATAATATTACTCTTATTTAAACATTAAAATAACGTTAAAATGACTATATAAAAATTTTCAATAAATAAAAAAATTATTAAATTATTAAATATAAATGAAAATTGCATAAATATTTTTTAAAAAAATTAAAAATAATATGAGTAGGCCTAAAATGAGTTTGGGTTAGTATTTTGTAAATATGGGAGGGCTAAGATAAAATTTTAGACCCATATTTCGTGTCGGGCCGAGCTTGAGCAAACATAAAGTATATTAATATCATGCTTAGGTTCGACACGAATCCAACTCGACCTAGCCCATGAGTATCTTTATTTAAAATTAATAAAATATATAAAATTTTTATTGATATTTATATATTTTATAATTAAATTTAAACAAAAATATTTTAAAAATCATTTAATTGAAACTTGAGTCGAACTGAAGACAAAAAAATTCTTATTCAAATTAAACTCAATTCAAACAAAATTGACCGAGTCTAACAGATTACCCAATCTATGAACAAATCTACTACAAAAACTCCATCACCAAACTCACCCTACACACTTCTCACACACATAATCGCTTTATTTTTCCACAAAGAACAAATTTAACAAATTTAACTTGGTCGACATTTTCTTCTTAGCTTGATGGTAAAATTAAGGGTTTCTTTGAATAGACAATGTGCTTATCTATAATTAGTATACAAATAATGATCACAATAAAAATCTATAACAGTACTATAATGTGAAACAGAAAAAAAAACTAAATGTACCCCACTGAGAATAAACTCCATCCAAAAGGAACCTAATTATATAAAAGTAAAGTTTTCTTTGAGTTCGAATTTGATAAATATTATATGCATTTTATCTTACAGAGTAAGCTGCCCTACATGTTGCACCATTAATGAAGTTTCGTCATACTAAAAACGAATATTTATTTTGTACGATTAAATGCATTAAAAGATTTAAATGTTTTGAATTTAATGTTTCTTTATTGGACTGTGAGATATGAATGATGAAGAATAGTCCCATTCAACCCCAAACAGATAAAACCATATAATTATAATAAATTTTGATTAAAAGAATTATATACATAATTTTTTTATGAAATTTTAAATTTAATTTAACTATAAATATTTAAACAAAAACTAAATATATTTATATTTATATTGCACAACTATAATCATTTGTACATACAATAAAAATTATAAAATGATCTCATATTAACAATAATATTAATGATTCATAAAATTTTAATCACAATTAAAATTTTATAAATACTTTCAAAGTTGCATAAGAGAGAAAAATTATTAAATGGGGAAGAATTTCATAATTGAAAGTAAAGAGAAAATCCAACAATTCATTAATCCCTTAGATAAAAATTTGAAAATTCCTTCAATAACTTTTGATTATTAACTTTAAAGAATTTAAGATGAAAGTGAATTACAATCTTAAATCATTCATAGAACCTTTATTTATAATTTAAAAATAATATATACTTAAACATAATCGAATTCATATCTTTTTTATAGTAACATCAATACCATCCAAATTAAAATGCAATCCTCTTATGTAGCTATTCTTTTGAAAAGGTGAGTAAACATTTGCAAAATATATTTATTTCAGCAAGCAGGAATCAAAAGCAAACCAAGCCTACGTTGCTTTGGCATTACTAGTAAAATCACGACCAATTAATACAAGAAAAGCCAAATGGTTCAATGATTGTCGCGCTTGCATCGGTTATAGACCGTGCAAGGGCGGTTGTCCTCACCGACTGGCTTTATACAGTCGCCGTATTTATCGGCCTTGCAAACCGGTTGCCTCGGAAGACTTCCATAAGAAATATTCTCTCCCTTCAGAGGGCTGATCATCGTGTTCATTGTGACACGATCTGACAGGTCAGGTCGGGTCGTAACAATATCAACGCTTCGAGCTTCAATCTGGTCAGGTTCTTCTTCCTCGAAGTAGCGTGTAATCTCTTTGTGGCTCGTTTGCTGAGCTTCAATTTGTTGCTCTTCTTTATCATGGGCTTTGATTGTGCTAATGCATGGGGGATCCTTGGTGGTAACATTAGGAATTTTTGATGAGCTTTCTGACATTTTCGAAGTGTAGCAAAGGAGGAGGAGGAGGTATCGTCACTTTCTTTTCCTCTATGATTTACAGCATAACTTATTATATAAGACTTTGCATTGGGTCCTATCACCTAATTATCTTAAAAAATATTATGCGCTAAATTATTTGTCTAAATTTGAAGGCATGTTCAAAAATAAAAAAATGTTAAGATAAAAGTAGGTGATTAAAAAATAAAAATTTAGGTAAAAAAATTAAGCATGTTTAGTATATAAATCGAACTTGAGCTTCAACATTTAAGGCCCTAGTTTGATCTAATTCATTTTATGTTTTTGTAATATATATATATATTATGTGTAATGGATATCACATAAAATTATATATAATAGTACAATACTATGTAAACATTAAAAAATATGTTAAGTTGTCTAAATTTAATTTTTTAATAAAAGGAAAAAACATATAAAATATTAAATTAAAATAGTTTTGGATTATTCATTTACAAATATTGATAGACTTGAATAAAATTTTAGGCTCATATTTCAAGTTTGGCCGGGCTTGGCTAACATTAAGTGTATTAATATCATATATACATAAACTCAAGCTGAACCCAACCCGACCTATAAACACCTCTAATTGAGTCTAAATTTATTTAAATATTTTATTTTTATCATTTATTTTAAAGTTGATTAATTATGATACTAATGATCTTATATACTTTTATTGATTTGTGGATTGAAATTTCAAATTTTAAAAAATATAGAGAATAAAAATAATCAAATTAAAGAATATGGATTAAATCCACAACTAATCTATAGTACGAGACTAACAGCAAAATTTAATCTGATGGATTTAATTGTTATTATATGTATTAAAACTAAAATTTCAAAAATGACCAAATTAAATCATAAATATTAAAGCCGCAACTTGGAAATACTATAGAAATTAAGTAGAAATTAATAACAAAATTTTATCTTTATTTTATGCTTATGATGAAGTTTTTAAATTTTATAAATATAAAATTAGATTTTTTTTATACAATAATAATTCGAACTCAAACTATTCTTAAAAAAGGTAAAGATTCTACCAAATTAAGGTTGAAACATATAATTAGAATTAGATTGTTGTCACAAATATGTTTTCCCTTAATGATAAATTTGTCACGAATATGTTTAGTGATTAATTTATTATTAATATTTTAACATGGTGTACAAAATACATTAATTTGTTAATTTGATTTGTTGCGCTTAAAATCTTTATAAATTTGATATTTAATTTATTAATTAAGGATGTTATTATACCTTGGAAGTTGTGAAATTGTGTAAAAAATTAAGTGAGATTATATTATATATAAAATTCCCAGGGTTATCACATTAGATTTTTTGTGAAAGAAGGGGATGCTTGAGGTAGGTACAAAACGAAAAGCATTCCACATGTGCCTGTATCTATCTTCTTTATTAAAGATAATGATTGATGAATAATAATAATTAAAAATAGCACTCCCCTCCAAAAGCTAACTATCATTATTCCATATGAGAAATTTGAAACTAGTGAAGCTTCTTGGTTTGGGTTGCACATCTTTAGAGCAATTTAGGTAGGGAGTTTTTCAGATTTAAATCCACAATTTGACGCCAATAAGGACTTAAGCAATGCAGTTCTTTATTGTTACATTCGTGGCTTGTTGACACCACCAGTGAAGCTAGGAATTATGGTGTTGGTGGAAAAAGTAAAAAAAAATTGTATTAGAGTGGCGTAAATTGAATTTTAAATGTTTGAAAAGGGCCAAAATTGCAATTATTTTATTTAAAGAAAAGCTAAAACGGACTGAATTGAATAATTCACATTTGACAGACACTACAACTATAATTATACAATTGAGCCATAGGGGACCAGTCCCTGCCTGCCATTGGTTGATAGTAAAGTTAATGGAAGGGTTGAGGAAAATTTGAGAAAATAAAAATTTGATTGGAACCGTACTGTTGAGTTTAGTTTTATTAATTTTGATTTAGTTTTGGTTTGCTCATTATTTTAATATATTAGGTTTGATTTAGTTTTTTATTTACGAATTAAATTTTTGTAATTATTCGGGTCGGATTGAATTTTTATTTTTAAAATATAAAAAATTCCATTCAATTTAGTGAAAATAACTTAAAAACCATATAAACCAAGAGTCGAACTGACAAAAATAGGTGGAATTTGGTTTGGTTCATTATCTATGATATTCGATTCAATTTCAATTTGATTTTTGAAAAATTAAAATATAGCATAGTAATCACATTTTCTTTTTCAAAACCAATTTGAACCAAACTGTTATCACACCTAGTTAATAGGGTAATTATTTGATACGTTGGTATGTAATATTACATCTGTTGTTGGAGCAGTTAACAACAAAAACGTTCTGGATAAATCATAAATACATTAACATATTATGAACTCATAATACAATTTGATTTACAATTAAATCTAAGCTTTAATCGGCTTACAAAGGCTTTTTAGTTGACCCGGACATGAAGTAGGTCCTATTTGCAAAGTTTTCAAAATTTCGTAACAGGTATCAATACCATTTTTAACTTTGATGTTTTAAAAATTCCTTTTTTAAACCCCTAGTATGGATACTTTTCATATGGTACTGATACCTATTTAACAAGTATCAGTTACCATTTTACGATTTTGTTTCTTTTATAAAACTAATCAAATTATAAGTGTATCGATACCCTTGTTGTAACACCCTAAACCTGGCTTAGATGTCCAGACCAAGTTGGAGACTTACATCATTCGTTCTAAAAGCCATACTACAATAACACAATCAAATTAAACCAATAGTCACATAGTATTCATCATAATAGTAAATTCAAGACATAGTTTTCCTAAATCCATAACATCATAAAGCAAATATTCCTAATAATAATGTTAGGAAAAGCAAAATTAAGTGTTTGACCTAGCTTTCGCGACACCTAGAAATCCAAACAATAACAAGGTGAGTTATGAACTCAGTGCGTAAGAAGGAAATGTAATGCAACAACGGTGACTTATAGAAAATTTCCAATTTAGAGATTTGGTTCATCCTAGAAGCATGTTCGATCTAGGTTTAGAGTAGATATGTTACAGATGTGTACATGTATTATTCCAGTTCAGATATAGTTCAGATCAGATTCGGATGCAATGTTCTTATTTCCATCCGCTACACACCTACTTCAGCCATCCCAACACACCACTATGGACATTTAATGCCCATCCATCCCTGCACATCTTTAGAGTGTTCAATAACACTTTCACAGAAATGCAACTTAGCTGCTAGTTCAATATGCGACAAACGCCAGAATCAGAATAATACTTATTGTGGCATAGCCATGATTTCAGTACAGACTCCCTTTCTCTTCGCAATCTCCCACCACATGTTAATGCAGAATGCAATTATTTGTAACATATGTTCAACCATTCTAATACATTACGTAATTAATAAAAAATTTTAATATTAGAGTGTTATTACAGTGCGCTTTCAAGTATATGATTCATAGATCAGTCTCAATGTATTAGGCAATTCTCATATAAACAAATTCAGTCATTCATATATCAAGGAAACCAAAATCAAGGTTTAGCAACCTTCTCGGCCTTAGAAACAGTTTTCGGATCCAACATCCTGCCACACGGCCTGGGCACAAGCCCATGTGCCTTGGTTGTATGGTTTTTAAGTACAAACAGTGAGTTACATGGCCTAGGCACACGCTCGTGTCCCTAGCTGTGTGGTTTTATACTACAAACAATGAGTTACACGGCCTGGAAACAAGCCTGTGTCCCTGGCCGTGTGAACTTGCACTAGCATGACCAACACGGCCTACCATATGCCCGTGTGGCGCACAGGGCCTAATCACAAGCCAGTGTGCCTGGCAGTATGGCGTCGTCAGCCACCATTTTCGGTAACAAAAATTGTAAAAACTAAGGTTTTCGATATGCACCTGAGACGATTTCAAAGTAGTAACAATGTAGAGAAGTTTTGAAGCCTAAAACGACCATTCAATAACTCAATCAATCAAGTTTATCAACAACAATGCACAATTACACTCAAAATACCCATGTCGAAAGTTTCGACATAAACTTTCAACGAAATCAATACTTACAGAAGATCAACGAAGATTACTCGAATTGACGTTATGAGGTTCACTACTCCTTTTAGGTTAACAAATATTTGAGGCTCTTGTGATCGGCATAAATAACACACCTTTCACCATACAAGCAATGTCTCTAAAATTTTAAAGCAAACACAACCACGGCTAGCTCAAGATCGTGCGTAGAGTAGTCACCCTCATGTGTCTTAACTTGTCGCGACGTGTAGGCGACTACATTACTGTCTTGCATAAGCACGCATCCTAACCTGACATGTTAAGCATCACTGTAAACCAAAAACTCCCGACCCAATTCTGGTTGGACTAAAATAGAAGCTTGTGTCAGAACGGACTTGAGTTTATCGAAACTAGATTGTATGTCTCAGACCACACGAATGGAGCATTCTTACGTAACAACTTCGTCAAAGGTGATGCAATCAGGAAAAACCCTTCGACAAACCTTCGGTAGTACCCGACTAAACCCAAGAAGCTACGAAGCTTGGACACATTTTTTGGCTGTTTCTACTCAACCATAGCTTCGATTTTCTTGGGACCAACTCGGATCCCCTCCGCCGCCACCACATGACTCAAAAACATGATCTCTTGTAACCAAAACTGACACTTGCTGAACTTAGCATACAATTACTTTTCTCGTAGTATTTGAAGTACAATACTGAGATGATCATTGTGCTTAGTTTCAGTTTTAGAGTAGATCAAGATATCGTTGATGAAAACCATTACAAATTGATCCAAATACGGTTGAAACACCCAATTCATTAAGTCCATAAATGCCGTCGGGGCATTCATTAACCCAAAAGGCATTACCAAAAACTCGTAATGTCCATAATTCTGAAAGTAGTTTTGTACACATCAGTCCCTTTGACCTTGAGCTGATGGTAACATGAGCGCAGGTCAATTTTAGAAAAGACGGACACTTCTCGAAACTGGTCGAACAAGTCATCAATCCTCGGTAACAGATACTTATTCTTGATTGTCAACTTGTTCAACTGCCTATAGTCAATGCACATCCTCATCGACCCATCCTTTTTCTTAAAGAACAATACCGGTGCCCCCCACGGAGACACACTCAGTCGAATAAATCCTCTATTAAAAAGTTCTTGAAGTTATGCTTTTAATTCGGTCAGTTCCTTCGGTGTCATGCGATAGGGCGCAATGGATACTAAGGTAGTACCCAGTAACAGATCCACCTCTCTATCCAAAGGTACTCCGAGCAATTCCTCGGGAAAGATGTCCAAAAATTCTCTCACGGTACAGATATCTCCCACTGACAGCTTTTTGGGAGTAGAATCAGATACGTAAGCTAGATATGTCTTACACCTCTTTCAGGGCTAATTTGTTTGCTAGTAGAGCAGAGATTATGTTAGTGAGGTAATCTTAACCTTCCCCAACCATTATCACCTCATCATTTTCAGTTGATTTCAGAGTAACCCTTTTGGTTGCATAGTTTAGACTGACTTGATATTCAACGAGCCAATCCATTCCCAAAATTGAATCAAACTCATTAATGGGTAATTCTATTAAATCAGCTGGACACATCATACCCTGAAGCTCTAGGGGTACCCGCCTGTACACTTTATCGACTCGAATTGACTGACCCAACAGACTAATCACAGAAAACTCTCTAGCAGTGCTCTCAACAATTAAACCCAAAGTTATAGAAAAACACTAGCTATGTACGAATGAGTAGAGCTAATATCAATGAGAGCATAATACGGAACAGAATGGATGAAGAAGGTACCTGCAACGATATCAGCATCATCGATCTCATTGCGACGTCTAACCGCATAAACTAGTGCTGGCTGATGAGCCTCAGCCTGACTCGAACCTCTAACCGGTGCCCATTGACCTCTCCTAGATCCATTACCACCCCTACTAGTACCACGGCCTTGAAATGGTTGCTGAACCTCTCTCAAAGGCCGAACAGAATTTAGAGTCAGAGTCTGTGCCGCAGTTGACACTAAATCAGATCCGGGGGCAATCCCTAACTTGATGCTCCATCGAACCACAATGGAGGCATGCTTTTAGCTTCCTCCAGCACTCGCCTGGATAGCACTTCCAACAATTACTACACTACTGAATCTCAGTCACTACAGGTGATGCCTCAACCCTTGGAGGCCTATCAAACCTCGCCTGCTTCTTAGGGCACTGAACAAAACCAGAGGGACCCAAATCCCTTTTAACTTTATGCTGGTCCTTCTCACGATCACTACGCTCGTGCTCAATGCGCTTCATTTCTTCCACTATCTTCGCTTTGTCAACTAGAACCGCAAAAACCCGCTCCCTTTGAGGAGCTATCAAAACTCACAAATCATATCTCAAACCCTTATTAAATCACACATACTTATTGTAGTCAAACGCTACTAAAGTTCGTGTGTACCTATTCAGTCGTAGAAACTTGGCTTCACACCCCACATACTTATCTTAGAAAGTATTCTTGAAATATTCCCATTTCACCTGTTCAGGCTGAGCACTTTGCTCAACAATTAGCCACCACTAGTAAGTTTCGTCTCGGAATAGAGACACAGCGCCCTACAGTTTTTGAATAGGAGTGCAATTAAGGTCTGTCATAATACGCTCGGTAGCCTCGAACCAATATTCAGCAACAGTAGGAGCAACTCTTATGACACCCTGAATAGTTTAGCACCATTCGATCAGAGTCGTTTAGTAATCGACCATCGGCCTTCCGATCTCGAATAGGTCCTAACGACCCTCTCAAGTGCTTGAATCATGGTTTAGAATAGTGTGTTGTCTCCAGCCGTCGGAGTTTGAGACTCCATCTCAGTAGTGGGAATACCAACTGTCTCGCTGGTCTCTAGATTAGGCATGTTACCCATAGAGGATGACTCTGCTCGAGCTCCTCCCCGGCGTTCTCAACGCCCCAGCATTTCACGTCCACGACGTCCCCACATACCACGTCCATGACTACCACGCGAACTCATAATGCAATCTAGCTACAATTTTAAAGTATACAGATCATTTCAAATATCTAGTATGTCAACTTCACCAGTTCACATAATAACATTTCACCTACAATACTTTAAGGGTCATAATCTTTATAACATAATAAAAATACTTACAGGGTCAGCGTCGAAGGCTCGGTCGTTCCCTAGAGTTTCAGTGTTTCTATATTAGTTCAGGTACTACTTATTACTAGCTACTATTTTCACACATTAAGAGTCCAAATACAGTCTGAGTGTTGACTAACCTGGCTCTGATACCACTAAATGTAATAGCCTAAACTTGGCCTAGACGTCTAGACCAAGTTAGAGAGTTACATCATCCGTTCTAAAAACCATACTACCATAACACAATCAAATTAAACCAATAGTCACGTAGTATTCATCACAACAGTAATTTAAGGACATAGTCTTCCTAAATCCATAACATCATAAAACAAATATCCCTAATAATAATGTTAGAAAAAGTAACATTAAGTGTTTGACCGAGCTTCCATGACACCGAATCGATCAAGACTGATTACCACTTGAAATCCAAACAATAACAGGGTAAGTTATGAACTCAGCGCGTAAGAAGGAATGTAATGCAACAACGGTAACTTATAGAGAATTTTCAATTCAGAGATTCAGTTCATCCCAGAAGCATGTTCGATCTAGGTTCAGAGCAGAGATGTTACATATGTATACATGTATTATTCCAATTCAGATATAGTTCAGATCAGATTCGAATTCCAATTCAGATATAGTTCAGATCAGATTCGAATGCAATGTTCCTATTTCCATCCGCTACATACCAACTTCGGCCATCTCAACACACCACTATGGACATTTAATACCCATCCATCCTTGCACACATTTGGAGTGTTCAATGACATTTTCATAAAAATGCAACTTAGCTGCTAGTTCAATATGCCACAAGCGCTAGAATTAGAGTGATACTTATTGTGGCATAGCCAAGATTTCAGTATAGACTCCCTTTCTCTTCGCAGTCTTCTACCATATGTTAATGCAGAATGCAATTATCCGTAACACATGTTCAGCCATTCTAATACATTACATAATTAATAAAAATAGTTCAATATCAGAGTGATATTACAGTGCACCTTCAAGTATGTGATTTACAGATAAGTTTCAATGTATCAGACAATTCTCATATAAGCAAATTTAGTCATTCATATATCAAGGAAACCAAAATCAAGGTTTAGCAACCTTCTTAGCCTCAGAAATAGTTCTCGAATCCAACATCCTGCCACATGGCCTGGGCACATGTCCATGTCCTTGATCGTGTGGTTTTTAAGCACAAACAATGAGTTACACGGCCTGGGCACAGCCCGTGTCCCTGGCCATGTGAACCTTGCACTAGCATGGCCACACACGGCCTAAACACATACCAGTATAGCCATCCGTGTAGTTTTAATTCCATAAACAGTGAGTTAAATAGCCGTTCACACGGCCTGCCACACACCCGTGTGGCGCATACAGCCTAGTCACACGCCCATGTGCCTGGCCATGTTGCGTCGACAGTCACCATTTCTGTCGACAAAACTTGCAAAATCTAAGGTTTCTGATATGCATCTGAGATGATTTCAAAGTAGTAACAATGTAGATAAGTGTCAAAGCCTAAAACGACCATTCAGTAACTCAATCAATCAAGTTTATCAACAAAAATGTACAATTATACTCAAAATACCTATGTCGAAAGTTTCGACACGAACTTTCAACGAAATCAATACTTACAGAAGACAAACGATGATTACTTGAATTGACTTGATGAGGTTTGCTACTCTCAATATTCCCACCTAATAAGAAAACCAAGCATTGACTATCAGAGATTCACACAACACACTCGAACAACCATTTCAAAGTGTACTATGAAAAACAAAAAGAGAAACCCGAAAATTTAACGAATTGACATCAAAACTTAATCAATAACCTCCCAACAGAGAATGCTAACAACGTAACTTCAAGTAGTATCGTATTCCTTATGAAAATTAAAGAAGAAAAAGAAAAAGGGTCGAAAAAGAAGAAAAAGTAAAGAAGGAAGAAAGGAAAAAATAATAGAGGAAAAGAATATGGAAAAAGAACTAACGTTAATTATTAATTAACTTTCACCAAGATTTCCAACATTTAGCAAAAATGTTTTCCCTACGCATACTACGAGATTCGAACTCAGAACTAAACAGAATACAGACAAATACTTAACCAGTGAACCAGCAGGCTCATTGGTTTCACCGGTTCACATACAATTGAACTTAAGCGGGTAGTGCGTGCTTGTAGGTTGATTCTAAAACAACAAAAATTTTAATGATATGACCCAAACTCCCGACCTTAAACCCAGAAGCAGTGCACAGTATCAGAAATACAGAAATTTAATTACTGTAGATTTTCACAATCAAGTTCTTAAAATATTGGTGCGTTACACTTGTAAAGTATTGTTACCCAGGTGTAGGTATCAATACTTTAGTTCGGTATCGATCGCGGTTTGACATTCTATTTGTTTAAAAAACTAATTAAAAATGTCAAGTATCGATACCTTAGGTATCGATACTTTAGTGCCAAAAATGTCAAAAACCTCCATTTAGATGTCTATTCCATGCCAAAATCAATTTGGCTCAAATGGAACCTTTAAGTACCCTTGAGAACCTGCAAAAACTAGCCAATAAGCATACCCAAAAATTTATTTAACCTGTACCAAATTCAATCAATTCCACTTGCCTTATTTTGGCACCAAAACACATCATACAACTTATATAATCACAAGCTATTCTTCCATGCATTTCAAGCCTTTCAACTCAACATTCACCCTTTCAAACAAATTCAAGCCTTAATCATACTAACATAACATTCTTAATGCATACCTAGTATGCAAACAATTAACTCTAGTCATCCTATTCAACCACTTCAACTTTAATCAACTCATTTCATTTTAAATACATCAATTGCATTAAGTTGTATTGTTTGTGTATTTATTATGATTCCCATAAATTTTAATCAACTTTAATCATCCTATTCACTTACTTCAACTTTAATCAACTCCTATTCACCTTCAAATGCATCAATTGCATTTCAACCATTACTCAAATGCATTATCACTCATTATATCTTAACTTATCTTCTACCAACATCAAACATATATTCAAAACATACCACTTAATACATATACATTTAAACTCATTGACCAACCTCAAAATTCAACAATTCAAGCATAGCAAAAACAAATGTCAAAATGACTTCCCTGGGTACATTCCTTATATACAAAGAAAAGAAGTTCACCAAAGTTTGTTAAGTTTGATATTCTTAATGGATACTAAAATCGTCGCTCGATAATCCGTTTAGCACCTAACCTGCACATGAAAAATAAAATCGTACGTTGAGTATAAACTCAATGATATTTCTAAAATCGAACATTAATCTAACAAAATAAATTAAAAACACCTAAACAAATACCATGAATTACCATTACATAAACATGTATTATAGAATATTATTTCACATTTGAATCATTTTATTTATATATAATTAACTAGCATAGGAATATTATGTTTTAATTTAACATGTCCCGAATCGAGTTGATTGGTTTATCTCACATTCATACTAGTCTTCTGGAATTATAAATTCGATATACATAATCATTCACCATTTCAATTCATTTCATGTAATATTTCACATTTTACATCTTAATTCTCTATTAACCTGACTTGGACTTGAACGGATACACAGATCCAACCAATCGCATCAATTTGGCACCCAATGCCTTATCGAACATTTTTGAAGTAAATAAGTTGTGCCCAACGTTCATCAGTATAACCGAAGTTCAAGTGTGCCCAGCACTCATCGACTTGTAGTCGAAGTAATCCATACTCTACCAATCCTATGGCATGCCAACTAAGACTAAAATTTTGCATTGTATTCAATTTAGTTCCTAAAACTAAGTCTAACATAATTTTCAAATTAAGACCTTAAATTTCAATTCGGTTTAATTATAGTCCATTAGGGACCTCCTATTTCTCATTTATATGGCTAGTTTTTTAGTTTATGCATTTTGGTCCTTAATGTACTAAACTATCAACTAAATTTACAATTTAGTCCTTTTCACTTCTAAGCTTAAAATCTATCAATTTAACACCTAAAGCTTCAAGAAATCCACAAAGGAAATTTTCTAAAATTTTAATGATTTTACAAATTGATACATGGGCTAACTAAATTAAACTCTCATGATCTCAAAAGTATAAAAATTACAAAAAAAAAAAAATTGACTAAATTATACTCACCAATTGATAGTCTAGATGTTGAAACCCAATGGCCGAACTTCTCTTCTCCTTTGATTCCTAATTTTGTGGTGAGGATGGAGAAAACAAAATGTTTTCTCTTACTCTCCACTAAGTTGTTTTATTATAAAATTTACATATTAAACTTTATTTTAGTTTTTATATTAATAAAACAATTTCACCTCAAACCGTCCACTACATTAATTCAAATAGGGTCTAATTGTTATTTTAGTCCCTTGATTTATTGCAATATACATCTTATCTTTATTTCCTAATTAAAAGTATATAGCAATCGTACTTTATGATTTAGTCCTTAAATCTTAATTAATCACTAATTCAAAAAAGTTATCTATCTAAATTCAATTCACCATTACGATAACTCTGTAAATATTTAATAAGAATTTAAAAATCTAATTTACGAAATCAAGATCTTAAAATTGAATTTTCTAACACTACTGACTTTCAAATCATTACAACTAAAATGTGACTTAAATGAATGAAATATTGAGATTTACTTTCTTGACTATCGATAATTGAATTTTACGAATTTAAATGAATGTAAATTTTGAATAAATGAATGAAATTTGAGTAAACCATTAAAATGATTATAGGTCTGCTTCCTCAATACAATCAAAGGGATTGAGTCGCCACTCATATTCAAATCACACGTGGCTCACTAACACTCCTAACCTTCACTAACTCCATGCAGATGCTAACTCAAAATCCCAATATGTTGGATAAACTTGAAATGAAAAATAGATTCAAATTTAAAATTACTCAAACTTTAAATAACTCAAAACTTCAAAGTTTGAAATTGATCAAACTTGTATCAACACTAATTTCACTCCACATTTTAATAAATTTGAGAAAAAGGATGAAGTTTTTAGATGATTAATCTTAGAAAAAGAATTAGTTGCGATTTTTTTTCCTTTCAAAATTCTTCTAATGACTTCAAATGCCATTATGATAATGAGAACAGATTAAGTTAAGTTCAAGCTTTAAATATTAAAGCTCAAACACAAATTATATCTTAATAAAGCCCGACTTTATTTTTTCCAAAATTTTACTAAGCTCAAACGATGATGACCATAGTTCTTTTACTAAGGTACGAGGCGTTAGCGTTTTCAGCTACAGTCAGCAACAACAACACCAACAGCTCGGCAGCCCATTGCAGTGGCTCCACCATGGAGGAATGTTTGGTCGTCGACCAAACAAATCTTGGTCTCTTTTCCTGATCCAGAGACAAGCTTGACAGTCCATCTTAGAGTGACCGATGGTTCCATGAACAAGTTCAATACTCCAGATGCTCGATGTCGGAGAGCAAGACCTCATCAGCCTTATTACCTTTGCATCCCAAACCCAAATTATAGCAAAAAGTTGAACACTGTAAGGCAAATGACAAAGACAACAATAAAAGTCGTGGATGCTAGTAGGATTATCTTGCCGATTATGGATCTGTTTAGCTACTGCTTAAGTAAAATAAATAAAAAATTGTATTTTCTTCATTTAATAAACGTATGAATTCCTATAATAGTGGCTTGGTTCTTCTCAATTTCTTGGTGATCTATTGGCAAACTTGTTTTCTTGGTAGCTTTTCCATTGTTTTGGGGATATTTTATTTTATTTATTTTTCTATCGGCTATTTTCTTTATTTGTTTTATAAACTTTTCCGTTTATTTTTTAACGGGTGTGTCGAATTTGAATCATACTTATGCATTCTATCAATTTTATAGATGCTTATTGAGTTTGGTTTGGTCGAAAATGTGGAATATTGGAGTCGAATTAATTTAAATATTTTGCAGGAATATTTTTTTAATATTTTTATCTGAATCATCCTAAAAGATTGAATTATTATTTGATTAATCAAATTTTTTCATCAACTTAACAATTAGCTTGAGATAAGGATACACCTAAAAAGCTAAATAGTAATTGGACTTAGAGGTAATTATTTAAAATTACACAAGTAGGGCATATTTAAATAATTATTGTAATTCGTGAGCCTCACATTCATGAATTGATTGTAATTAGAGTATCTCATTTACGCTTTTCAGTTATTATAGCGGAAGATAAAAATTGAAATAATTACATGAATAATTACAAACAATTACATTCAAATCAAATTAACATATGTTCTTCCAGACAAACTTGTACATGAGTTAAGTTTGTTAATGCAAAATTTTATTCACCAATTATAGCACCCGTTGCAACTTAAGGGATAGTTGGTAGTAAGATAAAACTTGTCTCGGCTTATTTTTAGTCAAATTTGTTTTGACCTTTATTTGATGAATTTTTAAAATTGTATAACAGCCCACTTTTGATTACTGATCGTGCTAGGATCAAGTGAAGTAAGGATTCAACACTTTCAATACAATACATAGAATATTAGTTTTTAAAGAGAGCCTAATTCCAAATAGATATGATCTGTATTACGAAGATAATTGAAAATAATTAAAGATTTTTTTTTTCTGATTGAGTCTTTAATTCGATTGACATTAATATTATTGCCAGTGCAAGAGAACGTAAGTTTAAATGTGTTGAAACCCATTATTTTCTTATTTAGAGTCGGAGAGAGGCTATAGATATGTAATAGGCCAATTTTAACCTGGGCCAGATTACAAAACTAAACCCAAAACAAATAAATAAAAAAAGAGTCCAAAAGTAATAGTCCATTTACAACCAAATAACCTAAACTAAGACTTATTACATATCAAGCCCAAAAGCAAGCCCAAACCAGATTTAACCCTAACCCACAACATTTTTAGAAAAATGGAACCCTAGCCACCAAGCCTTGCTGCCGCCGCTCCTAGCAGCCACCTAGGCCTGCCCTTGGCCGCCGCACGCCTCTAACGCCTCCACGTGCGTCTAACACCTGCAAGGCAAGAATAACACGTGAACAAAAGAGGACAAGAAGAAGAAACAAATAGAAAAAGACAAAAAATAGCAAGCAAACAGTTGTATTCGGCTATAAAAGCCACAATCAATCCTTCGTATTTTTTTACGCACACTAAGAAATCGAAAGCAAAATAGAAGTTTGGAAAGGTGTTGTTTTGATCTCTCTTTTTTTTTGTTCGTATTATTGCTTCTTTTTTATTTTATTATTGTTTTATTTTTTACAAATCTATTTTAAATAAAAAAGGGGGGCAAAGAAATCATTTACCTTTAACGCCGTGGTCAAAGTCTCCTTCTTCAGGCAACGAGACAGTCGAACCTTTTGGTTCGCCGAAAATATCACCGGCGTTGATGGGGAACCAAGGGGTCCCTTTATCTTTTTCTTCTTTTTTTTCTTTTATTTTCGATTTTTGGTGGGTGATTTGGGTATTTTACCCTTGGATCTAGGTTGAGAAGGTCAAATCGACCGAAAATGGCCCATTTTGGAACTCCGGCCACCATATACGGTGGCGGACGGACGGTGGCCCGATGACCGAAGTTCGGCTGAACTTAAGCTAGATTTTGAAGGGTGAAAGAGAGTTGAGAGTGATTCAATTTTTTTTAGGGGATAAGGGCTGAAATGAAAAATTCAAAAAAAAGGGGCTTAAATAGCAGCATAAAATGACGTAGTTTCATTAGGCCCCCCAAACGCCCAAAACGGCATCGTTTTGGAGGGACAACCCGCGACCCGATCCGCTCCAGGGGGGATCCGCGTGTTTTTGTTCAATGGGTTATTTACAACCCTGGTCCTTCCGCATTTCTGTTCCTTTCAATGTAGTCCTTTTGCCTATTTCTTTTATTTTTTTAATTTGGCCATAGAATTTTGCTCAATTTTCAATCGAGTCCCTGACCCACTGCGCTCTAGAAATTGGACATGTGTCTAGGGATTGGGCTTTTACCCATTTGATCCTCGACCTTTTCGCTCCTTTTAATTTTAGTCCTTATTTGTTTATTTTATCATGGTTTTTACCTGTAATTTCATTTTTGTCTCGATTTAGTCCCAAATATGTTTGATTTCAATTTATTTTTGCAAATTTGTTATTTATTTATTTATTTTAAACTTTTTTTCATACATTATTTATTTTAAATTGTTTTATTATTATTTACTTTAAGTTTTTCACATATTATGTATTTTAAATCATTTCAAACTATTATCCATTTTAAATTTTTATATATTAATTATTTTAAATTATTTTACATATTATTTATTTTAAATATTTTTTTATATGCTATTTATT
Source organism: Gossypium hirsutum (assembly GCF_007990345.1). Lineage (NCBI taxonomy): Eukaryota > Viridiplantae > Streptophyta > Magnoliopsida > Malvales > Malvaceae > Gossypium > Gossypium hirsutum. Next base: position 12,453,869 of record NC_053430.1, read on the forward strand.
TTAAACTATTTTATATATATATTTTATCTATTTTAAATTTTTTATATGTTATTTACTTAAACGATTTTATATGTTAACTTTTTTAAATTCTTTTTTATTATTTATTGTAAACCCTTTTATTATTATTAATTTTAAGATTTCATATATTACTTATATTAAGCTTATATATATATTATTTTAAATTTATTTTTCACATATTATTTTTTTAAACTTTTCATATGTTATCTTAAATTGTTTTATAAATCATTTATTTTAAGTTGCTCTATACATTATTTTATTGTTTTATATATTAATGATTTTAAATTGTTTTATATTATTTATTTTAAATCGCTTTTTATAGTATCTATTTTAAACGTGTTTTTTATATATTATTCACTTAAAACTGTCTTCTTATTTATTTCAAATTATTTTATATTATTTATTTCACTTTTCTTTGATTATTATTGTTGATATTAAAAATGATGTACATTGTGTGATTATTGCCATCATGTGTACTATAATTTGTTTATTTGTATTTTCATATTATTATCATTCATTAGCATTCATATTTTATTCCTCCGTGTTCCACATTACCTTTTTAGCTATTTCATTTAAATCACGTTGTGGATTAAGCTCCAACATATTTATCCAATATAGATTGTTTTATTGTAATCCAAACAAATAAATGCACATTGTTAGGTGTTGTACTCGCTATTATTCAAAAAAAAAGATTTTTTCAAAATAAGGCAATGTTTAGTTCTTGGAAATTCGAGAAGTCGTACCCTAACTTACGAGATTTCGATTTTCTTGTTAAATCTAAGCAACTGAACATCCTTCTAAATTTAAAATACCTAAGTCTTAAATAAAAAATTAAAGGCAAGCTTATTCTTGATGGTCCAAATGTTGCATCCTAACTTACGGGATGTGACATTTTGTTATCACGGGACAAGTGGGACTTTAATGCTCATTTTAATTTAATTGAAGCATTTTTAAAAATAACATCAATAAAGAGGGATCGTATTTTTAAATTGTCTTCAAATTTTCAAACTTCGACACTAAGACATCGACTAATCAATTAGGAACCAATTTTGGGTGCATCGAGGGTGCTAATCCTTTCTCGTGCGTAACTGACTCCCGAACTCATTTTTTAAATTTCGTAGACCAAAAATTATCGTTTTAGTATATTTAAAATTTTATTAAAATGATTAATTTGAGGTGATCCGATCACACCTAATAAAAAAGGATTGGTGCGACTCCATTTTCATTTTTTAAATAAAAGTCGACCCTTTTTCAAAAAAATGGTTTCGACAGCTTGGTGACTCCACTGGGGACTTTGAGAGTCGAGCCATAAATTGATTAATTTTTGTCCTTTGTCGAAATTTGAAAATTCGTTTTAAATTTACGATCCCTTCATTACATTTCATTTTTGTGGTTTTCATCATTTTGTATGATTGGCTTATGGTTCGAGTTTCTTAGTATACTTTCGCGCATCATATTGCATAATTGGATGATTTTACCCTTTTAAGTGGGAGTGAGAAGCTATTCCTTCGTGAGGTCTTCACCTCCGTATAGGATAGTGGATCACTTTCAGGATACATTCGTACCTATGTCTTCATGAGATTTTCATCTCCGTATAGTCGTAGGGGAAATGTATTCCCCTGAACTGAACTCGGTCCGTATGAGCCTATAATGGGTGAGGATCGAGGAATCTGCCAGTTCAGGTACCTTTGCTTTAGAACCGAACAACATATAGTGAGCCCTAAGAGCCTACCCTAAGTAGAATAATACCAAACCCTAGTGGTCACCCGAATAGGTGCTATATCTATTTTTGCTTTTGCTTTTTCTTTTACTTTTGCTTTTGTTTTGCTTATGATTGCATTGCATTTTCATAATAAAAAAGAGGTGTTGATTCACGTTCAGTTGCTAAATACAGAGCTTGTCATGGAAAATGGATTTCTTAATAAAGTGGATTATAATACAGCCACCCAAATATGGTCCAAGTAAACACGACGATAGAAAGGTGACAGTCCAACGAAGAAGTACACGCTTTGCTTCATTGCCTGAGGATTCAAGCCGACAAAGATTGTTCGAAAGCCGTCAACGTTCCAGCTTCCTTAAAGAAGTTAACGAGTATCACAAGGATAAGTGAACAATGGGTCGCAGCCCAGATCAAGCAAAAAGGAGCTAGTAGAGGCATATATTGGAAAATTAGTGAGATTTGATCTTAACATCCGGATAAGAAGAAAGGGATCGATGTCTTCATGTTGAATATTAGGGCAAGGCCGAATATATATCCGTTTTATGTAAAGAGATTTTTTTTCTAGTAAAGTTGTTCTAACAGAATTGAATCGGAATCAACGTCTTTTTTTTGCATTCATTTCATGCATTTGCATTGCATTTCATCGTATGCATTAAATTTCATAAAAAGACTCTGATTAATTAAAATTATGACAGTTAACCTAGAAACCAATTAAAACCCTCCAACTAGTATCGTTACGACACTCGTACAAGAACAAAAACCATGGACCAAAAGTTGGAGAGAATAGAGAAAATACAAATACATATATAGGAGCAATTGGAAAAAATTCAACAAGACATGCGAGATTAAATACAAGAATTCCAAAGGAATGTGATTGGCCAGTTAACCCAGTTACTAGTTGAAGGACTTGAAAAAAGGAAAGGTCCGGTGGTCAACAGTGAGGATGATAATGAAGACCGCATATATCCCCAATAGTTTACTCCAGTAAACGTCCCGACCCAACCAGGTGCGCATCTGCAAGGGGTACCCGTCTTTATCAAACCCCAATATCAGACTGGTACCTCAACACTATTGAATTTCCCAACGAGTTCAGGTTTTAACCCGGGGGATGATCTAGCCAATCCTGTTGTCCTTGATCTGGATGGTCTAATGTAAACAAAGAGAAGGCAAGAATGGAGCGCCCAAATTAATACTTTAAGGATCCCGAAGAAGAAAGAAAATGAAGTGAATAATACGAGTAGGTATAATAAAGGCTATTCGAAACTGATTATAGTAAGCCAGCCAAGGACGGCAACTATTAGGCATCAGGTCCCCCCAAGGCAAGAACCCAATCCAAGACCGAACTCAAAAAACCCCAGTTCGTGCCTATCCTAATCACGTATAGGGAGTTGTACCAAATTTTGTTTGACGCACATGTTGTATCTCCTTTTTATGTAGAACCAATACAACCCCCATACCCTAAATGGTACGACGTAAATGCCCAATGCAAATACCATAGGGGAATACAGGGTATTCGATCGAGAACTGCGTCGCTTTTAAAAAGATAATCGAAGGACTCATCAAATTGGGTATCATAAAATTCGATGATCCCTCTGGCGCAGAAAATCTGTTACCTAACCTTTCTGTTAAAGGGGTAAACACTATGAGTTCCATGATAGATAGGGGCATGAAATCCAAGAATGCATCGAGCTTATGGCCCTAGTGCAATGCCTGATGGATAATAAATTGAAGAAATCAATGACCCAGTGGGAATGTTGGGAAAACTAAAAATTAACGACATATTCGAAGAGGGAACCGGGGAATAGACTTTTCCAAGCTTCTGCCCTTACGTACTTGGGTTGTTTTGAATAATGGAACTGTGGAAGAGATCCTTGTATTTTTAGAGCTAATTTAAAGTAATATTCAAAACATACTTGTTGCTTTAAGCGTAGAGGCAATAAGAATCCTTGGCTTGTGTTCAAAATCTTTATTTCAATAAAATGTATCTTTTTGAGCAAATATTCTTTTATTCTCTATATATTCTTTGGTTTTTTGGACTCTCTTTCAAATACGTTTTTATTCTTCATCATGATTATACCATACTTAGATTCGTTTATTCTTTAAAATCTTCCTTCGTACCTACAATAGGTACCCAGATATCTACAACATGAGCGGTGCTGCTACTGACCCAGAATTTTCTTGTGAGCGAGATATACGTCTAGAGGGATCTCAGGACTTTGAAGATGATAAAGATTGTAACATATCTCTTGATTTGTTAAAGATGGTAGAACAAGATGAAAACAGATCCTACCTTACAAAGAGTCAGTGGATAGTAAGCCTAGGACAATAAGAAAAAGGCAAACGTCGGAGCCTGCATCATCACAAAGACAAAGCGAGACGTCATTGAGTTGTTCTAAGAATTTAAAGATATTTCACATGATCACATTAAGATATGCCTAGGCTACTGAGACGTGAGGATGCTGCATTGGTCTTTGAATAGCATATGCTAATGGTTTTACGATGGCCAAGCTAATCATGAGGTTTAGGTACTACTAGTCTGCTATGGAATGAGATTGCATCAGTTATGCCAAAAATGCTGGATTGAGAAAGACAAAACTTATGTGCCTCTTCCATTTCTTCGTAGATTTTTTATATGTGGGGCATGGATGTTATGGGGCTGATTTCGTCAAAAGCTTCTGGCCAACACCTATTCATCCTTGTGGTCGTCGGTTACTTCACTAAGAGGGTGAAGGTAGCTTCATATGCCAATGTTAAAAGGTCGACAGTTATCAAATTCAAATTAAAAAAAAAACAATAACAACAAAAATAAAAAAAAGATCGTGGAAGAAAATCGAGACTAGTAAAGATTGGCATAAAAGAAGTTACCGTTTACCCTCTATGCTTATTGAACATCAGCCAAGATCTTCGTCAGGGCAACACCTTTCTCACTGGTTTATGGATTGGAAAATATTTTTCCCATTGAAGTCGAGATTCTTTCTCTTTGAGTCAAAAATTGGATGAAGTAGAATGGGTCCAGTGAATATGGATCCAGTGAACTTAAATGAAAAAAAGAGGTTGAAAGTTACCCGTCATAGTCAAATGTACCAAAAACGAATGATGCAAGCTTATGACAGAAAGGTTCATCCTAGATAATTCCACGAGGCGGACCTGGCGTTGAAAAAGATCCTTTCTATACAAAAGGACTTCAAAAGAAAGTGGATGCCAAACTGGGAAGGACCTTATGTAGTGAAGAAGGCCTATTCTGGAGGAGTATTGATTCTAGCCGAAATGGATGGTAAAAACCTGCCCAATCCCATAAATTCAGATTCAATCAAGAAGTTTTCAAAAAAAAACAAAAAAAAAAGAACAGAAAAGAAAGGAGAGGCCAAGGCGAAAACCCGCAAAGGGCGCCTCGAGACTAAAGGGGTTTTGAATTGAAAGCCCATAGAGGGAAATTCAAATTTTGATAAAAAGTGGGGCATGCGATAGTCTTGTTATGCCTGAATTAACAATGAGGAAATATGCTACATCTTGGGGCATTAACAAAGTACTCTGAATCACCTAAACACATATTGAGCCCAGAATGGTCAACAAGAAGTTGGTACAGAGAAGTTTAAGCTGCGATATCTGGGACACCTAGTTTTCATCTTACCCATTTTTGAATTTGCTATCTTTGATTACCTTTTTCTTTTCAAGATACGTCCCAATAAATTTTCTTCTTAATTGCATTTGCTATCCTTAATTAACTTAATTGCTTCGAGCTATGCTCCTAATTAATTTCTTTCTAGTCCATTGTTATGACATTTTTCGAGTATTTTGCATTGAAATAATGATTAGTGGACTAATAATACTTTCATAAAAGGAGTTTCGCATATTACTTTGGAAAGTTCTAAATGATACAAAAATTTGAAACAGGACTATTGTTTAGAACTCACCAAGACTAAGGGTTGGAAATATTGGAGAAAGATGATTATCTCTTTGGACTTTTTATTGGTTGAACAAAAAGACAAAACATTTCGTCAGTGATACAACTTCAACAAATAACAATCAATGTTAACCCAACTGTAAAAGGGGATCATTCTCGGGAAAAGAAAAATAATACTCTGCATTCATGCAAATATCAAGCATATACATCTGGTCATTGCACCCAGAGAATAGTGTAACAGATCAAATTGATTGAAGATGATACAAATCATATACCTCTAAGTTGCAGCAGGATGGATGGAAGAAACCAAATGTTATTCCCCTGAAGTTGCAATGAGAGGTACAAACTTTATGTCCCAGAAGGTACAGTGGCAGGGACTCTAAAATTACAGCGGGGCAAGCTTGTTGAGTAGAATGTGATTGTTTCTTTGGGTTTTTTTGTCAAGAATACCAGTCGAACAAGATGGCAGCGTAATACTTCAGTGATAATGCCCTGATGAATAACGAGCGGTGATACCTTAAGCATTTAAAAAAAGATCATTCTCATTTCTGCATTCATATATCATTCATAACACATCTAGTTAGGAGCATTTGATTTATTTCAATCATAGCATCCTAATCATTTGGCATAAGCATAGGTACGTGAAATCGATTCTACATATCATATCCCTAGAGGATGGTGTAACAACGTCGGTGTATTCATAGATCTTATCTCCATGAGTTAGTAATGGAGCAGATCGAAGACGGTGAATCTTATCTCCCTGAGGTGGCAAGGGAGTAGATTTAAGCCACTAGCCTTGTCTCCCTAAGCAGCAGTGGAGCAAGCTGAAGATTATAGATCTTATCTCTATGAGGTAGCAACGGAACAGATCAAAGACGACAAATCTTATCTCCCTAAGCAGTAGCGGAGCAGATCGAATACGGCGAATCTTATCTTCCCGAGGTAGTAGGGGAACAGATTTAAGACACCAGTCTTATCTTCCTGAAGTAGCAAGGGAGCAAAATGAAGATTGTAGATCCCATCTCCCTGAAGTAGCAGTGGAGCAAATTGAAGTTGAAGATCTTATCTCCTTGAAGTTGCAATGGAGTAGATCAAATACGGTGAATCTTATCTTCCTGAAGTTACAGCTGCCTTCCTCCTCCAAATGACAATCCGCCTAGGAAAGAATCATGCGTTCGTTATAAGCAAGGTAAGCCATGCCCATGATTTTCCTATTAGTCGTGCATAAATTGTAAATTTAGTTTATGTACTATAATTTGGATAATTTCAGTGATTGTATTTTTTTTAATCGGTTAATTTTAGTTCGTATGCTTCTCAATTCTTGAAATTTTTGTTTTGTTCAAAATGATAGTTATTAAATTCATTTGATTAAATTTCTATATTAGTCTTCTCTCATATGTAAAGTTGCAGATTTAGACCATATTCTTTAATTGAATAGATCTAAGTCCCTATCTTTTCAAATTACAAAATTTCAATATTAATACAAAAGATAAGCTTTAAATCAATTAACTGACATTTTTGTGAACAATATGTGGAAATAATAGATTGACATGACATTACACATATGATAATATGTTTGTGACATAAGATTCTGGAAATAGTATAACTTAAGGAATTTAGTAGCTACGGTTTGACAAAGATTGAAGTTTTAAAATTTAAAAAGTATAGGACTAAAAATGATCATATGGACTAAATACACGATTTATACATACTACAAGGAATAAAAACAGATTTTTGTGTTTAGGACTCATGTAAAATCAAATTTTTTTGAAGGGTAAAGGCTAATTTTTCTCATTAAGAAACTTAAACTAAATAACTACTTTTTTTTTGGAGGAACCAAATAAAAAAGTATCTATTCTATTAAATGCCAAGGCTTCTTCTTGCCTGTGGCTTCGTCACCGGAGGCATTCATATGCAAAATGGGAGAGTTAACTACTTCTACACATGCTTTCGTATGGAAAATTGTAACCCCTTCGGCACTAATTGGAACCTAATGCATTTTGGTGCACACACATAATAAGCTATAAATAATTTTCATTTAAGAAATAATTATATATATACAAGAGGAATAAAAAAAGTTTATTTAAGAAATAAGTATTAGTTGAGGGCTTTAAAAGGATGATATCATGTGATGCTTTATGGCATAGCACTTCGATGCAGGTTTTTATATGTGCATATGCTGAATATTAAGGTTGGAATCCTGAGTGTTTGAGTCTTATTTTACTAAGCTTGCTAAAAGTTACGAATTTGTATAATAATAAATTAATTTAATAAGTATGTTTAGAGCAATGAAATTGAATAATTAATAATTTAATTTGCATGATCAATAAATGTGTATTAGATAATGGGTTATAACTATATCTAGAATGTAAATTGAATTGAATGAATGAAATATTGAGATGATTTTTGTTTAAGAGTGTTGACTCTTTTAAGATACATAATATAAATATCAAATTGAAATTATGTGCATGTTATAAGTTGGAAGTATATAATTTTGTATACATAAATGATTAACCTCACAGTTAGTAATTATGAGTTCAATAAATTCCTTGCATACTTATTAACCATCAATGACAACAATAGCCATTTGGATGATGTCAAAGTTGTGTTGAAATATGTTGAAATGTATTGGTTGAAATTTAAATTATTCGAAGTTGGTTCTACTTATTAACTATATCTAAATATTTAGAAAATGATTTAATATGATTTTAAAATATGCTCAATATTTTAAAAATATTAGAAATAATTTCAACAATATTTTATTTAAGTGATTAAATGATGATTTCGTAAAAAAATTATTATAATAGCAAAGAATTTATTAGAGTGATATTACCTATTTGTACTAAACATTAGATCGAGTAAGTATTACAACACTAATTGTACCCATATAATTGATTCTCTGAAATTTTGGACACTCATTAATTGCAATGCCTTCAGCACCAGTTAGACCCTAAATCATTTTGGTGCATATACATAATAAAATATAAAATATTTTTCATTTAAGAAATATTTTGTTTTGGAAAACTTTTAAGAAATAGTTATATATATAGGGGAAACAGAGACCCACTTATATTCTACTTATAAAAATATGGATATCTACTTAATGCAATATCAATACATATGTCGAAACCATTTTTTAGAAAAGGAATCGACTTTTTATTTTGAAAATGAAAATGAATAGAGGAGTTGCCACTAATCTTTTTTGACGAGGTGTGATCGGGTCACCTTGTAAAAGTAGTTGTTTTTAATAAATGTTTTGATTTATTTAAACAACGATTTTGGTCTGCGAAATTAAAAAAAAGGGGTTCGGGAGTCGGTTATGTACGAGGAAGGATTAACACCCTCGTAACGCCCAAAAATTGGTACTTAGTTGATTAATTAGTGTCTTGGTGTCGAAAATCGAAAACTTGAAAGACTTTAAAGTACAATCCCTTTTTTTTTGTAAAAAACACTCGAATGTTAAAGACCTTCTCATCTCAAAATAATAATATGTCACATCTAGTAAGTTAGGACACGACATCTCGAACTTTTGAGAATGAGCTTGCCTTTTACTTAAAATTTGTGTATTTTAACCTTTTTTAAAAGGGTATTCGATTGTTTAGAGTAAACGAGGAAAAATAGAAACCTAGTAAGTTAGGGCATGATATATCGAACTTCCAAATACCGAATATTGCTGTAGAAGGCCCAAACTGCCCAAGCCCATTTTACATCCTCAAAACCCAACCAATTAAATCCATTTACAACTAAACCCAAACATAAATCAACAACCCTAGCCCAACCCAAAAACAAAACAAAACAAAACAAAAAAACCCTAAATTAACCTTGCTAGCCGCCGCCCTAGGTCTTCGGCCAACTGCCCTCTGACCCACCTACCCCACCGCCATTGTCGCATCAGCACCGCCACTGTGTAGTCACCCACTTGCACTTGCAAATGACAACAAGAATTAAAGGCAGAAATGACAATCAAATAGAAAAATACTTTGTAAATGGCTATATAAGCCTTGCAATATTTTGTATTTTGTCTCTCTGGACACTTTTGAATACAAAAAAAAAAACAGATTCAAATACATTTAAATACGAAAGAGAAACAGCAAGCAAGCGGATTGAAAACAAACTCGTTGTGCAAAGGTCTTGATTTTTTAAGTTTACTTTTCTTTTTTTTTCTTTGAATATATACCTACATATTCCTTTATTTTTCTTTTTTTTTTAAAATAGCATATATATAGATATACATATAAATATATAAAATAAAATAAAAAAATAAAAAATACCGTTTTTGAAAGTTCCAGCCACCGTGTGCGGTGGCCGGAGGCGGCGACTGGCCGAGCTTCTCATCGGAGTAGGAGCCTCTGCAGAGAAAAAAAAAGAGAAGATGGATTTTTTTTAACAAATGAGAAAAATGAAAATTTTTTAAAAAAATTTGACTTAAATAGACAATCAAAACGACGTCGTTTTGGTCGGCCTTATTAATGCCAAAACGACGTCGTTTTGGCCCCTAGGATCCGCGTGTTGAGCCGACCCACCAGCAGGATCCGCGTGTTTTTGAAAAAGGGGGAATTTGCGCGCGTGGTCCTTCCTCCTTTTTATTACTTTGTAATCAATTTTTTTGATTTTTCAATTTTGGCCCCGAATTTTGCCTGGATTCTAGTTCGGTCCCTACTGAAACTGTGCGTTTTGGGGGGAAGGGGATTATTTCCCTTTTGGTCCCCCCATGTTATGCGCGTGTTCGGATAGGTCCTCCCCTTTCTTTTTATTTTGAATTCCCCCCAAACTTTCGATTTTAAATTCAATTTAATCCTTTTTCATTATTTTGATATTTTATTATTAAAACTAAGTGATTTTATCATTTTACTTATTATTATTATTATTATTATTATTTAGTTATATTACTATTATTGTTATATTATCATTATTATTATGACTATTATTATTACTACTACTATTATTTTTATTAACATATTATTATTATTATTTTACCATATTATTATTTCCTATTTTTTATATATTATTATTGTTATTAACATATATTATTATTAATGTACTATTAGTTTCTATTATTATTATTATTACTAATATCACTATTATCATTTTTTATCACCATCATTATTTTTATTTATTATTTTATTATTATTTATTTATTCGTACCTTTTTTTAACTCCAAGCCTTAGATTATTTATTACTATTATTATTAATATTGTTGGCATTATTTTTAAACCATTTTATGTACTATATGTTTACATGTTTATTTACTTTTGTTTTAATTTTGTAGTTTTTCTTACTATTGATAATCAGTTTGCTTATCTTATTTATCCATTTATTATATTCTCGTATTCTTTATTGTCATTCGTGTTAGCGCATTCATCGTTTTGCTACGCATATTATCATCGTGATTTCTTTTTATATTTACAACGAATTCGTGTTACATTAATTTTACCCGAGGCATAAAAAAGGTTTTAATAAAGGCAATATTTCGTATTTAGAAATTCGAGAAATTGTGCCCTAACTTACTGAGTTTCAATATTTCTCGTTTAACCTAAATAACGACATATTCTTTTAAATCATAATACGGGTTTTCGAATAAAAGTGCTTATTCTCGGAGATACGAGGTGTTGTGTCTTAACTTACTGGATATGACATCTTGTTACCTCGAATGAGATTTTTCCAAACAAAGGCAATATTAGGTATTTGGCAATTCGAGATATCGTGCCCTAACTTACTAGGTTTCAATTTTTCTCGTTTACTCTAAATAATCGAATACCCTTTTAAAAAATTAAAATACACGAATTTTAAATAAAAGGCAAGCTCATTCTCAAAAGTTCGAGATGTCGTGTCCTAACTTACTGGATGTGACATTTTATCACTTTGAGACAAGAAGGTCTTTAGTATTTGAGTATTTTTTTTTACAAAAGAGGGATTGTATTTCAAAGTCATTCAAATTTTCAATTTTAGACACTTAGACACTAATTAATCAACTAGGTACCAATTTTTGGGCGTAACGAGGATGCTAATCCTTCCTCGTGCACTCGAACCCCTTTTTTTGAATTTCGTGGACCAAAATCGTTATTTAAATAAATCAAAACATTTATTAAAAACAACCGCTTTTACGAGGTGACCCGACCACACCTCATCAAAAAGGATTGGTGGCGACTCCTCTGTTCATTTTCATTTTCAAAATAAAAAGTCGACCCCCTTTTTTCAAAAAAAATGGTTTCGACAGCTTGGCGACTCTGCTGGGGACAAAAAAAGTCGACCCTTATCAGTGGTGGTTGTCGATTGAAGAGGGTACTGAACCAAATCGTTTGAACTAGGACTACTTTAAGACTACCTTCCAAGCAAAATATGTGGGCGCAAGCTATGTTGATGCTCATAAGTGTGAGTTCATGAATCTCAAGCAAGGTGATAGGATCAGGGCCGAGTATGAGGCTAAATTTTTTATACTAAGCCTCTACGCTCGAGGCAAGTGGCATCCGAGTATGAAAAATATATTCATTTTGAGGACGGTTTGAGGGATAGTCTAAGGGTATTAATTATACCGCAGAAGGAGCGAGAATTTGATGTTTTGGTGGATAAGGTGAAGATCGCTAAAGAGGTTAGACATGTAGTGTGCCAGAATAGAGACCGAGAAAGAGGCAATAATGAGAGGGATTCGGAATCCTCTAGTTCTGTTCAAAGGCCTAAGAAATGGGCTAGACCTGATGGGCCTTCTAGAGTAGGAGTTCCAGTTACTTCTACTAGGGTTCAGCCATGCAGTGATTATGGTGCACACCATTCGGGCAAGTGTTGGAGGAGATTAGGGGCTTGTCTGTGATATGGGTTATTGGAGTATTGGATTAGAAAGTGTCCGCATCATGTTGATCAGATGCAAGCTACGGTATCGAGTTTTGTTCAACCTCAGAGGGCAGTACAGCAATCGGCTAGGGGTGGTAATGGTATGGGCTGAGGACCGAGAGCACAGGGCAGAGGTGCTAACCAAACTGAGGCAAGGCAGCCTGTGTTGGTTTATGCTACTCAAAGCTGAGAGGACAGAGATGCCTCTGATGTGATTACGGGTACATTTTTAATTTTTGATGACCCATGTATTGCTTTGATAGACATAAGTTCTACACACTCTTATATAGCTAGTACTCTGTTTCTGAAAACTTAGGGATTACTGTTGAGTGTACTTCTGGTAAGATTACTGTATTAAGTCCGTTGGGGCAATCTGTTCGGGTAAATAGACTTTATAAGAATGTTTCGTTAGAAGCGCAAAGGGTTGTGTTTTTGACAAATCTGATGGAGCTACTGTTTGGGGAGTCTGACTTGATTCTAGGTATGGATTGGTTAGTAGAGCACCAAGTTAATTTGGACTGCACAACTAAGAGGATCGTTCTGAAGATCGAGGATGATAAGGAAGTAGTTGTGATCAGCAAGTGTCGAGATTGCTTATCTAATTTGATCTCTGCTCTAGTGGCCGAAAAACTGGTTCTAAAAGGGTGTAAGACGTATTTGGCTTACATTAGTGTTTCAATTTCTGTGGACTCTTCTGTTAGGGATATCAGAACAGTGAGGGAATTTTTGAATATTTTTTCTGAGGAGTTACTGGGTTTACCTCCGAATTGGGAAGTTGAGTTTGAAATTGATCTTCTACTGGGTATAGCTCTGGTGTCCATTTTCCATACTGTATAGCACCGAATGAGCTTTCAGAGCTTAAGACTCAACTTCAAGAGCTTCTGGATCATGGTTTCATCCGTCCTAGTGTGTCTCTATGAAGGGCACCAGCTCTATGTGTAAAGAAAAAGGATGGTACCATGAGGATGTGTATCAATTACCGACAGTTGAATAAGTTGACTATGAAGAATAAATACCAACTTCCGAGGATCGATGACCTGTTTGATCAGTTTTGTGGAGATGCGGTACTTTTAAAAATAGATCTCCATTTTGGTTATCATCAGCTTAGGGTTAAAGAAGTTGATATTCATAAGATGGATTTTAGGACTCATTATAAGCACTACGAGTTCCTAGTTATGCCCTTTGGTTTAACGAATGCTCCGGCTCCATTCATGGATATAATGAATTGAGTTTTTTAGCCATATTAGACTAGTTCGTCGTAGTCTTCATCGATGATATTCTAATATACTCTAAGATTGAGGATGAACATCTTATAGTAGTGCTTCAAATACTTTGAGTGAAACAACTCTATACTAAGTTGAGCAAGTGTGAATTCCGGTCAAGAGAAGTGACGTTTTTGGGGCACGTGGTTTCTAATAAGGGGATCCGAGTTGATTCTAAAAAGATTGAGGCTGTGCTCAATTGGAGACAGCCGAAGAACGTCTCTAAGATTCGCCGCTTTCTAGGTTTTGTGGGTTATTATCGGAGGTTTGTTGAGGGGTTCTCATTGATTGCAGCTCCTCTAACTAGGCTTCTGTGCAATAATGTTCCCTTCGTCTGGACTGATGTGCAACAATCGAGCTTTGAGAAGCTCAAGTCTGTTCTGATTCAGGCTCCTATTCTGATACAACCTGAATCTGGTACGGAGTTTGTGGTGTTTAGAGATGAGTTGCACGTCGCTTTAGGATGCGTTTTGATACAGAATAGTAACATTGTGGCTTATGCATCCCGGTAGCTTAAGTCACATGAGGGAAATTATTTGGTGCACGATCTCGAGTTAAATATCATATTGTTTGCGTTAAAGATATGGAGGCATTATCTATATGGTGAGAGGTGTATCATCTACACTGATCACAAGAGCCTCAAGTACCTCCTCACTCAAAATGAGTTGAATCTTAGGCAATAGCGATGGATTGAGCTGCTTAAAGATTATGATTGCATTATAAAGTATCATCCTGGTAAGGCCAATATGGTGGCTAATGCTCTTAGTCGTAGAGCGATGACTGATTTGAGGGCAATGTTCCCTTATCTCAGTTTGTTTGATGATGGGGGTCTATTAGCCGAGTTATAAGTTAAGCCTACTTGGATTGGGAAAATTTAGGAAAAACAATTAGGGGATGAGTCTCTCGCTCTGAGTTTTCGACAGGTTGAGAGTGGCAATACTGCGAAGATGTCGACCCTTTTCCTTTCATCTAGATGTGCTAAAATCAAATCTTTCAAATTCTCCCAATGAATACATTTTTCATCCTCCTTTTGTTGAATTCGAGCAGCAACCCAAGGCTTGCTCATCCCGATAATATTTATTAACTTCTTCACAAAAGTTGGGCCATTAAAAACCTTAGAATAAGCTTTGTTGACTTGAATTTTTGGACATCGCAACAAGATAGTATATTCCTCCACGGTGGGCACCAAGTCTACTTCCCCAAAAGTAAAACAACAATAAGCAGAGTTCCAGAACTGAGCCATAGCTCGGAACAAATACTTATCTACATGGATATCAAACAAGTAGGGTATATCACCATAGTTTTGATAAAACAACTGCTTAGCTCCCTCATCCCAATGAGCCCATATATCTCTCAATTCTTACAACTCATTCTGTGTCACTTTGATGCGGGTGAAGTTCTATAACCCCGACGTATTTCCTTCTACCAGGCTATCCCCTTTCTCTGATTGTAACTTCTCTGACCATGCACGGACGGCCGCATTATCCTCAACTTTATCAAGAAATTCATTCTCCATGCTAAATCTTCTAACTTAGTAATCGAACATGAATCAAAACCTCCTTAAATATGCAATGTTATGCAAAAACACAATCAAAACAAAACACCACAAGTCAGTATCAAATATAAGTGATAAAATACAAGCAAAACAAAAGTAATCAAAACAAATACATAGGAAACTACTAAGGTTTAATGTAGCTCTACCTAAGGACAGCTCTTAGGGCTCACTATAAGTGGCTTAGTTCTAAAGAAAGGGTACCTGAAACAATAGATTCCACAAATTATAGGCTCATATGGATCGAGTTCAGTTCAGGGGAATACATTTCCCTATGACCATGTGGAGATGAAAATCTCACGAAATCATAGGTACGGATGTATCTCAGAAGTAATCCACTAACCCATGCGGAGGTGAAAACCTCACGAAGGCATAGCTTCTCACTCCTACTTAAAGGTATAACCACAATGGTCATGCAATGCCATGCAATATTATAATACAAGACTTGGACCATAACAATCATGCAAACAAATGCAACAAAGAATCATGATTTTCAAATTCAAATTTAAAATTTTCGACAAAAGGACAGAAAATAATCAATTTTATGGCTTCACTCTCTTATTCAATCCCTAGTGGAGTTGCCTAGCTGTCGAAGCCAATTTTTATTTTTGAAAAAATAAGGATCGACTTTTAAAACAAAGTGTGGAGTCGCCACCAATCCTTTTGTTTAGGTGTGATTGGATCACCTAATAAAAGATTTTATTCCATTTAAATCAATTTTGGTTTATGTAAATTTGAAAAAAAAAAGGATTCGGGAGCCGGTTACGTATGAAGAAGGATTAGCACCCTCACTACGCCCAAAATTGGTACCAAATTGATTAAGTACTATCCTTATGTCTAAGATTTAAAAAGATTTTGAAATATGGTTCCTTTTAAAACATTTGAGTGGCTCAAGTTGGTTGTCAAAATTCTCTTGTTTCAAAGGAATACAGCATCACATCCAGCATGATAGGACACGATCCTTTATACCTTCGAAAACAAGATTAATTTTTTGACTTCCAAAGCTCATATGTTGAAAATTACACAAGGATGCCCAATTATTTGGTCCAACAAAAAATCAAAACCCAGCACGGTAGGGCACGATTTCCTGAATTTCCAAACATTGAACATTGCCTTATTTTAGAGTTTTAGAAAACATGAGTGAATTTCTAAAGAAATATTTGATTATTTTGAACAAACGGGAAATCGAAACCCAGCACGATAGGGCACGATTTCCCGAATTTCCAAAAATCAAACATTGCTTTCGTTTTAAAGTATTTTTAAATGAATTATTGTAAAACCAGCTCAAAATGCATTAATTTGACTTGAAATAAAAAGGAATAATTAGTTTTTAAAAAAGTTGGAAATTACAAAGCAACATTTGTACAAAAAGAGGAATAATAAACATGGGATAATATGCACACATAAAGTACAATACTTGGTGAATAAAGATAACATAACCTTATTTAACCAACTAGCAAAACAAACAATTAAATATAGCAAATCTAAGAAGAATATAATCAAACTTTCAAGCATGGATGGAGAACAATTGATATAACAATACAAAAAACGAATAAATAATATGCAACAATAATATATATGGCATAATATAAAACAATCAATACAAAATGTACAAAACAAAAATGGAAATTAGAAGCCAATGTGATATAAGATAATTTTAAAATAATAATGAATTGATGAATTTGAAATAATTTGCATAAAAAACTAGGGATATATATATAATCATTAAAATAGATATTATAGAATGAAGACATTTGAATCAAATAATATGCAAAATGTTAAAAAAAACATTTATTTGAAATTGACAATATACACACAATATAATCTTAGGAAATAAACTATACACACAATGATATTTTTATTGGCTACTTCTACTTCTACTTCTACTGACTACAATCCTCTGCTATTGTGCTATTATTCAAATTTAATGCATTATCAGATATGATTCTCTCAAGCAACCCATATCGACATATGATTTCCCTCTTTAAAATTTTGTTGACCGCCAATTTAGTTACATTGGCATATGAAGCAGCCTCCACCCACTTGGTAAAATAGTCAATGAATACAAAAACGAAACAATGCCCATTTGAAGCCTTCGGTGAGATTGGCCCTATGACATCCATGCCCCAAATGGAAAACGGCCATGGAGAAGTCATAACATGCAAAGGCGAAGGAGGTACATGAATCTTATCACAATAAATTTTACATTTGTGACACCTCTTAGCATAATTGATGCGGTTTCCGTCCATGGTTGACCAATAATATCCAAACCTCATAATTTGTCTGGCCATTGTGAACCTATGAGCCTGTGTTCCACAAACGCCTTCGTGAACTTCTTCCAAGATTTTCTTGGCCTCCACAGCATCCACACATCTCAATAGTACTTAATCCTTTCTTCTTTTATTTAGGATCTCCCCATCTAAGACATAATCACAAGCTAGCCTTCTCAACGTCCTTTTGTCATTCTCCGTTGCTTGATCTGGATATTCACGATTTCTCACATATCTTAATATATCCTGATACTAAGGGTGATCATCTCTCTCTTCTTCCTCTATATTATAACAATAAGACGGGGCCTCACAAATACTCATCTCAATTGGTTTCACATCTTCTTGTCTGTTCATTTTAATCATAGAAGCCAAAGCATCCAAAGCATCTGTCATCTGGTTTTCATCACGCGGGAGATAATTGAAGGAAATATCATCAAACTCTTCAACTAACCCCAACTCCAACCTTCTATAATTGATTAGTTTGGAATCTCTTGTCTCTCATTCACCTCGAAGTTGGTAAATTGCTAGCGCAGAATCTCTATATACTTCTAGTGACTTGATCTTTCATTCTATAGCTGCTCGGAGTCCCATAATACATGCCTCATACTCTACCATATTATTTGTGCAATCAAAATCTAATTTACATGTGAATGGATAATGCTCTCCACCTGGAGATACCAAGATTGCTCCAATTCCATTACCCACAACGTTTGAGGCTCCGACAAAATTCAATTTCCAAGAGTGATTTTTTGTAATGTTCTCTTTAGTAGCTGCCACATACACTATCTCCTCATTGGGGAAATCAAAATTCAAGGGCTCATAATCTTCTAAAGTTTGACTAGCCAGAAAATCTGCTATTGCGCTCTCTTTCACGGCTTTTTGACTCACGTAAATTATGTCAAATTCAGAAAGAAAAATTTTCCACCTAGCCATCCTTCCATTCGAGGCATTTGACTCCATCATATACTTTAGAGGATCCAACTTTGAGATTAACCAAGTCGTATGGTACAACATGTATTGCCTCAACCTCCGAGCTGTCCAAATCAGAGCACAACACAATTTTTCAATTGGAGAATATCTCAATTCACACTCAGTGAATTTCTTACTGGGGTAATATATCGCCCTTTCTTTTTTTCCTGATTCATCATGTTGACCAAGCACACATCCCATAGAATTATCAAACACTGCTAAATATAGTATCAACGGCCGGTCTGAGCTTAGAAGTGATAGCACTGGAGGACTCGACAAATATTTTTTAACTTTATCAAAAGCTCTCTCGCATTCATCGTCCCATTCTCCTGGGTTACGCTTTTTAAGAAGACAAAATATGGGTTCACATTTCTCTGTTAATTGATAAATAAACCGAGCAATGTAATTTAGTCTTCCCAGGAAGCCTCAAACTTGTTTTTGAGTGTGTGGTGGAGACAACTCTTGTATAGCCCGGACTTTACCTGAATCAATCTCAATTCCTCTCCCACTAACTACAAAGCCCAATAGCTTTCCTGATCTAGCCCCAAAGGTACACTCGGTTGGATTAAGCTTTAGCTGAAATTTTTTCAATCTCATGAACAACTTTCTCAACACTTGGATGTGTTCTTTTTTAGTTCGGGATTTGGCTATCATATCATTAACATAAACTTCAATCTCTTTGTGCATCATATCATGAAATAAAGTCACCGTGGCCCTTTAATATGTCACTCTAGCATTCTTTAGTCCAAATGGCATCACTTTATAACAGAATGTGCCCCATAAGGTTATGAAAGTAGCCTTTCCCATGTCCTCAGGATGCATCTTGATCTGATTATACCCCGAGAAGCCATCCATGAAGCGAAACAATGAGTAGCCAGCCGTATTGTCCACTAGCATATCAATGTGAGGCAAGAGGAAATTATCCTTTGGGCTAGCCTTATTTAAATCCCTATAATCCACACAAATTCGCACCTTTCAGTCTTTCTTAAGAACAGGCACAACGTTAGCTACCCACTCTGAGTACTTGATCACTTGGAGGAATCCAGCATCAAATTACTTTTTGACTCCCTCCTTTATCTTTAAGACAATATATGGCTTCATTATTCGAAGTTTCTGCTGCACTGGCTTGCAATTTACTTTTATAGGAAGGCGAAGTACTATAATGTCAATGCTTAAACAGGGCATATCCTGGTATGACCATACAAAAACATCTTTGAATTCCTAAAGCAACCCAACAAGGTCTCGCTCTGTTTCTTCAGTTATACACGTTCTAATTTTTACAACTTTCCCTTCTTCCAAAGTCACCATGTCCACTGCTTCTTTATGAGGTGAAATTTGTTTTTCCTCTTATTCTACCATCCTTAACAAGTCAGGAGATAAATCACAGTCTCTGTTATCTTCAAAGTCCTGAGATCCCTCTAAACACATGTCTTGCTTAAATAGTGATTCTGAGTCAGTAACAGTGTTACTCATGATATTGATATCCAAGGACCTATTATAGGTACAAAAAATATACAAAGAATGAATGAATTTGGTAATTATTGTCTGTATGGTATGATTATGAATGAAATGAAAGAATAATTGAAGAAAGTCTAAAAAAAGACCAGGATGATTACTTAAACGGAAAAAATAAAACAATTTCTTGTGGAAAGAAAAAAAGAATGTTTGCTCAAAATGATAGCAAAAATGTACTTCATTGAAATAATGATGTTTGAATATAAGCCTATTTCACAAAGAAATCCTTATTGCCTCTAGGCTTAAAACAACAAGTTTGTTTTGAATATTACTTTGAGTAAGCTCTAAAAACTACAGGAAGGTCTTTTGCAGTCCAATTGTCTAGAACACTCCTAGGCTCATAAGGACGAATATCTGACAAAGTCCCATTTTCAATTGCTTCTTCAAATATGGCATTTATGTGCACATTTCCCAATACTCCTTCCATGTTTTCTTTCTCTAGTGTCTCCCGTTCAGGATAAATAATCCCTCCCGATACAAAGGTCTTGGAGATGTGAGGGATTATCATAGGTTCCCACTAAATTTCTCCACCACTCACACGTGCTCTTCTTCTTTCCTGTCTTCTTTTCAATGCCCTTTTTCTTTGTCTTGCATCTGGCTTAACCCTAAACCAAAGTGATCATATTTGTCTTTCAGCATCGACACCTCAACTCTTCCCCGGAGACATCTCTCAATTCCCTTTCCTGATAAAGCCCCTCTTCCTACCATCAACTGTAGACCCATCATCATAGTTTTGGATATTTTCGGATCCAAAATCCTGCTTCCCTCTGTGATGAATGTTGCATTTACAAACTCTAAAAATTGAAAAGAACATTCAATTGTTTCATCATCTGTCTCTAAATATGGTGCATCACTGCTTACAACTGCAATAATATCTTCTTCACCATTTATCGTTACTAGCCGTCTCTCTGATACTAGCTTTAACTTCTGATGTAATGACGAAGGCACTACCCCTATCGAATGTATCCAAGGTCTCCATAACAGGCAGTTGTAGGAGAGCTTAATATCCATCATTAAGAAATCTACCTCATATGTAGTTGGGTCAATCAACAAAGGTTTTTCTATTCTCCCCATGACTCTCCTTTCCGTGCCATCAAATGCTCGCACTATATTCTGACATCCCTTTATGTGAGAGTTATCCACAGGTAACCTGTTTAATGTGGACAAGGGCAATACATTCAATGTCGACCCATTGTCTACCATAACTCCTGGCAATGTGTATCCTTTTACATCTGGTGGTTATATTTAAAGCTTTAGTAGATCCCATACCTCTTGGTGGTATCTCATCATCATTGAAGAAAATGAAGTTGTCAGCACTTATATTATTAACCAACCAATCCAACTTGTTGCCAAAAATATCATTGGTCACATACGTCTCGTTTAGTACTTTCATCAATACACTTCAGTGTACCCCTGAGCTTAGGAGCAAAGCTAATATGGATATGCGAGCTGGTTGCTTATGCAACTGTTCCACCACACTGTACTCACTATGCTTCAAAAATTTCAGGAATTTCTTAGCTTCCTCTTCTTTTATTGGTTCATTAACAGGCACCCCAGTTTCGACTGATTTTTCTTTCTTTTGTTCGACCGTCAGATCTTTTCCTTTTGCAGGCTCTGTTTGGGCATTTATCAAATCATATCGTCTTTCACTATGAGTGTGAGAACCTATATTTTGATCCTCATTTAATGCGCTGACTGAAATCTCCTTTCTAGGGACTGTCATATTACAATCATAGTTCCAGGGGACCCTTTTGTTATCCTTGTAAGAGAAAACTGTTGGTTTTTAAATTATGGTTTCAGTGTCATCTGAATCTCTGCTTCATTTTTAAAATGTTAAATGATGACCATAGGATAGTTGACTTTTTGGACATTCGTTGTGGATTCTGACGCGCATATACACCCTTCCTTTTTAACCTCTTCATAAAATTCTATTTCTTTGTTATCCATCAGGCCCTGAATTAATGCTCTGAAATCTTCACATTCTTGAATTTCGTGCCCCACCTTATCATGGAACTCGCAGTAACTCTCTACCTCATCACAACTTCCTTCTGAACCGAAGTAACTGACCCCTTTGTTGCCATCTCCTTCCAAACCCATTTCAAAGGAGTTTTTACTTACGTAATATCCGTCTTAATTCTTTTTCCCATGTTTCCATCTATCATATTTACCCCACTATCAGTATGATTAGGTAATGGATTTCTTGCACTGGGCGCATTATCAAACTTCACAATGCCCATTTAAATAAATCTTTCAACCAACTTCTTAAAAGTAGTGCAATTTTCTATCAAATACCCTATGATCCTTACATGATACTCACATTGAGTATTGGCATCGTACCATTTAGGGAATGGAGGTTGTAATGGCTTTAGATAAAAAGGTGCCACCACATGTACATCGAACAAACTTTGATATAATTCTTTATACGTCATGGGAATTGGCGTAAATTGAAGTTTCTCATTGTTTTGCTTTGCTCTAGATTCCTGCCTAGATGAACCCTGACCAGCAGTTAACGCTTTTGGTTGACTTACAGTAACAGACTTTGAATACCCCATATTTGCATTGTTTATCTCATTTTTCTTTTTCCGCGGGGCAGACCTTTTTGCATTTTCTCCTACATCTATCCTTCCATTTCTTATTGCATTCTCAATCATTTCTCCAGTCATTACCACGTCTGCAAAACTCCTTGTAGCACTTCCTAACATGTAAGTTATGAACGGAGCTTTTAAAGTATTAATAAAGAGAATTATAGTTTCCTTCTCCAAAAGCGGCGGCTGAACCTGGATAGCCACTCCCTCCATCTCTTTGCATATTGTTTGAAACTTTCATTTGGTTTCTTCTCTATATTCTGCAGAGTAATTCTATCAGGAGTCATATCCGTTTCATGAATGCCTGTGCCAGATCTCTCCATGAACTAATTCTGTTTCAACTCAACTGATTATACCATTTAGCTGCTACTCCCACCAAATTATCCTGGAAGCAATGAATCAGCAATTGATAGTTATTAACATACCCAGTCATTCTTCTGCAAAACATGATAATATGAGCTTCAGGATAGCTCGTTCCATTGTACTTCTCGAATTCTAGCATCATGAACTTGTATGGAAGTACTAAGTCTAGGACCAAACTCAGATCTTTTGCATCAATTCCAGAATGTCTATCAACACCTTCCATTGCCCTGACCTTTTCCTCCAGCCATTTATACCACTCCTCCAATTGTTTTTATGATTCTGTCCTTACCATTTCCTCTTTCGCAACTTTATCCAAATTAGGCACCATTGGATTATTCGAGTTATTACCAAGATTAAAGCCTGAACCAGCTTGAAAATTCATTGGTATTGAAACCCCAGCCTAAAACTGTTGAGGCCTAATCGTAACATATGGTTTCTGTAGATTAATCTCAGGTTGTGCCTGTATATCTATTGGAGTGAAACTAGGAGGACACTGAGGGTCTTCATTAGTTTCCCCAACATTGTCCATAGGATCTTTTGCCTTACCCATCCTTCCTACCAGCAAATGGGACAATTGAGACGTCATGTTTCTTTGGGACTCCATCATTTGATCCTTCATCTCTAGCTGAATCTTAGCTAGCTACTCTTGCATCTGTGATCGCATTTGTTCTTGCATATCCCTTTGCATTTGCTCTAATTTTTCAAGTCTTTTTTCCATTGACTTGGTCTTTTTCCTTGTACTGTAGGGATGCGTATTTGGTGTGTTTTTGTTAGTTTCCAGATTACAGAAATAATTTTTAATTAATTAGAATCTTTTAATGGTCTTTAAAGCATATGATGTAATGTAATGCAAATGCGTGAAATGAATGCAAAGGAGGCATCAATTCTGATTCAATTCCATTTAGAAAACTTTACTAGAAAACAAAATTCTTTACATAAAACTGAGTTACATAAAGGAGGCATCATGCTCAAGAATCTGAACGTCTCAGCTAATATTGCAGGTACAGGTGTGATTCCTTTATCAAGACGATCAAATAAATCAGTAATAGCTTCATCTACATGCCTTAAAACTCTAGGAAAAATCACTAAGCCATAAATGCTCAAAGCGAAGATGTCGACCCTTTTCCTTTCATCTGGATGTGCTAAAATCAAATCTCTCAAATTCTCCCAATGAATACATTTTCCATCCCCCTTTTGTTGAATTCGAGCAGCAACCTAAGGATCGCTCATCTCGGTAATATTCATTAACTTCTTCACAAAAGTTGGGCCATTAAAAACCTTAGAATAAGCTTTGTTGACTTGAATTTTTGGACATCGCAGCAGGGTAGTATATTCCTCCATGGTGGGTACCAAGTCTACTTCCCCAAAAGTAAAACAGCAATAAACAGAGTTCCAGAACTGAGCCATAGCTCGAAACAAATACTTATCTACCTCGATATCAAACAAGTAGGGTATATCACCATAGTTTTGATAAAACAACTGCTTAGCTCCCTCATCCCAACGAGCCCATATATCTCTCAATTCTTGCAACTCATTTTGTGTCACATTGATGCAGGTGAAGTTCTGTAACCCCAACGTATTTCCTTGTACTAGGCTATCCCCTTTCTCTGATTGTAACTTCTCTGACCATGCACGAATGGCCGTATTATCCTCGACTTTATTAAGAAATTCATTCTCCATGTTAAATCTTCTAACTTAGTAATCGAACACGAATCGACACCTCCTTAAATATGCAATGTTATGCAAAACACAATCAAAACAAAACACCATAAGTCAGTATCAAATATAAGTGATAAAATACAAGCAAAACAAAAATAATCAAAACAAATATATAGGCAACTACTAAGGTTTAACGTAGCTCTACGTAATGACAGCTCTTAGGGTTCACTATAAGTGGTTTGGTTCTAAAGAAAGGGTACCTGAACCAGCAGATTCCACAAATTATAGGCTCATATGGATCGACTTCATTTCAGGGGAATACATTTCCCTATGACAATGCGGAGATGAAAATCTCACGAAATCATAGTTACGGATGTATCCCGGAAGTAATCCACTAGCCCATGTGGAGGTGAAAACTTCACGAAGGCATAGCTTCTCACTCCCACTTAAAGGTATAACCACAATGGTCATGCAATGTCATGCAATATTATTCTACAAGACTTGGACCATAACAATCATGCAAACAGATGCAACAAAGAATCATGATTTTCAAATTCAAATTTTCAATTTTCGACAAAAGGATAGAAAATAATCAATTTTATGGCTTCACTCTCTTATTCAATCCCCAATGGACTCGCCCAGCTGTCGAAACCAATTTTTTATTTTTGAAAAAATAAGGATCGACTTTTAAAACAAAGTGTGGAGTCGCCACCAATCATTTTGTTTAGATGTGATTGGATCACCTAATAAAAGATTTTATTCCATTTAAATCAATTTTGGTCTATGTAAATTTGAAAAGAAAAAGGGTTCAGGAGCCGATTACGTATGAGGAAGGATTAGCACCCTCACTACGCCCAAAATTGATGCCAAATTGATTAAGTACTATCCTTATGTCTAAGATTTAAAAAGATTTTGAAATATGGTTCCTTTTAAAACATTTGAGTGGCTCAAGTTGGTTGTCAAAATTCTCTTGTTTCAAAGGAATACAGCATCACATCAAGCACGATAGGACACGATCCTTTATACCTTCGAAAACAAGATTAATTTTTTGACTTCCAAAGCTCATATGTTGAAAACTACACAAGGATGCCCAATTATTTGGTCCAACGAAAAATCGAAACCCAGCACGGTAGGGCACGATTCCCCGAATTTCCAAACATTGAACATTGCCTTATTTTAGAGTTTTAGAAAACATGAGTGAAATTCTAAAGAAATATTTGATTATTTTGAACAAACGGGAAATCGAAACCCAGCACGATAGGGCGTGATTTCCTGAATTTCCAAACATCAAACATTGCTTTCGTTTTAAAGTATTTTTAAATGAATTATTGTAAAACCAGCTCAAAATGCATTAATTTGACTTGAAATAAAAAGGAATAATTAGTTTTAAAAAAAGGTTGGAAATTACAAAGCAACATTTGTACAAAAAGAGGAATAATAAACATGGGATAATATGCACACATAAAGTACAATACTTGGTGAATAAAGATAACATAAACCTTATTTAACCAACTAACAAAACAAACAATTAAATATAGCTAATCTAAGAAAAATATAATCAAATTTTCAAGCGTGGATGGAGAACAATTGATATAACAATACAAAAAACGAATAAATAATATGCAACAATAATATATATGGCATAATATAAAACAATCAATACAAAATGTACAAAACAAAAATGGAAATTAGAAGCCAATGTGATATAAGATAATTTTAAAATAATAATGAATTGATGAATTTGAAATAATTTGCATAAAAAACTAGGGATATATATATAATCATTAAAATAGATATTATAGAATGAAGACATTTGAATCAAATAATATGCAAAATGTTAAAAAAACATTTATTTGAAATTGACAATATACACACAATAAAATTAAATAATTTATAAAATATGAAAGGATAGTAAAGATACATAATAATATATTAGGAAATAAACTATACACATAATAGATTTAAATATATATATAAACAAATTTTAGAAGCAATTATCTGTAAAAATAACATGGAATTAAATATGTATCTAGGATCAAATATATGTACCAATAAATACAAAAACATTTAAACGAAATATTATATAAAATATTAAAATAATATGATATAAAAAGAACTTCAAAATGATGATTTTATAAAAACAAAGTAAAGTTATTAAAATAGCTCAACACATATATACAAATATTAAGAACTTTAAAATAATATGTATTACCAATAGAAAACTAAATTAAAATAATATAGGTACAAATATATATAAAAATATTTAAATGAAATGTTATACAAGATATTAAAATAATATAATATAAAAACTTTAAAATAAGTATTTTTTAAAACAAAGTAAAATTATTAAAGTAACCTCAACAAATATAAAAAAAATATTAAATGAATTTTAAAATAGTAAGTTATACAAATAAATAAACTCAATTCAAATAGAATTTAAATAGAAGGGATAATTTATAAATGAAGTAAAATATTGAAATTAAAATAGGGACCAATGCGCGACGCGTGCGAATGCATAGGGACCAAAGCCGAAAATATCCCAGATCCCAAAATACTGCTTTGAGGCGCAGACCAAATTTAAAATACGCGCAAATTACAGAGCTAAATTAAAAAAAATAAAATAAAACAAATAACAGTAATTGAATGATCGCGCGAAAAGGAAGGACTTAGTGCGCAATTATCCCCTCCCCGCAAGAACACGCGATCTTGGGGGCAATGGATCGGATCGGGTCGGGCAGGCTCTAGACGGCACCGTTTTGGAGCAACTGAAATAGGCTCAAAACGGCACCGTATTTGGTCCTTTATAAGGGCTAAAATCAAGCCATTCGGTCGAACTAACCCTAGCTTCCTCTCTTTTCCTTCAGCCAAACTAACCCTAATCCCTTTGGCCTTGACGCCGATTCACCACTGTAGATAATGACAGGCGTATTCGAGCCTTGGAGATGGTTTGTGGCCTTGAAGTCCTTTTTCGGCTCCTATTTCGACGAAGCAAATAAGAACTTATGGCCGATTTGCAAGATAAGATTTAACTTTTCCTTTTCTCTTTTTTTTTTTAAATAGAACAATGAAACACGCAAGAAATAAATCGAAAGAGAGAAAAAAAACTAAAAAAGCTTAAATCAGATATCACCTTTTAAAAACTTTGATTGATTTCTTTGTATTCGATTTGCATGCGTAATCCATTTATAGTGTACAATTGGCCTTTTTATAGCTGAACCAAAGGGAAAAAAGAAAACAATAAAATAAAAAAATGTAAATGCAAATTTCTTTTTCTGTTTCTCCGTTTATTTGTTCTTCTTGCAAGTTCTATGGACGCAGAGAGTGCTGTACGGAGAAGAGGTTGTAGAGGCCGTGCGTGGAAACCATTCGTGGGAGCCCGATCTGCTACTGCTCTAGCGTATTCCAAAAACCTCTAGCGTTTCTAGTGCTTTCAAGCTATTGGGCTCTTTTGGGCCATTTGTAAACCGGGCTAGGGGGTTTTGGGTGTAGTTTTTTTTAGGGGGCATTTTATGTAATTGGGTTAGTTCCAGATCAATAGGTTTGGGTTTAGTTTGATTTAGGCTCGAAAATTTGTAAATAGACATTAGAACCATATATAATTTGGTTTATTATTATTTTTGGTTTTTGGTTTTTGGTTTTTTTGGGCCCGGGCAAATTGGGCTAATTACAAAGGGTTCTGTATGGGCCATCGTGGATCGATTGACCAAGTCAGCTCATTTTATTCTGATTCGGATAGGCTACTCTCTATAAAAGTTAGTGAAGCTCTACATTTATGAGATTGTAAGACTGCATGGGGTTCTGGTTTCGATAATCTCTGATAGGGATCCTCACTTCACTTCTCGGTTCTAGAAGAAACTTCACAAAGCTCTGTGTTCAAGATTGGACTTTAGTACTACGTTTCATCCTCAGACCGATGGTCAATCTGAGAGGGTGATTTAGATACTGGAGGATATGCTTTAGAGTAGTGAGATTGACTTCCAAGGTAGTTGAGAGGATTTTCTGTCATTAGCTAAGTTCGGATACAATAATAGTTTCCAATCTAGTATCCAGATGGCACTTTCCGAGGCTTTATATGGTCGTAAGTGTCGTACTTCGCTATGTTAAACTGAGTTAGGTGAACGATGGGTTTTGGGTCCTGAGTTGGTTTTCGAGACTGAAAATAAGGTTAAACTGATTCAGGATCATCTGAAGGCAGCTTTTGATAAACAGAAGTCTTATGCGGATCTAAAAATGAGGGATATCGAGTACTCTGTGGGTGATTTCATATTATTTAAGGTATCTCCGTGGAAGAAAGTTTTACGGTTCGGTCATAAAAGCAAGTGAAGCTCTAGGTTCATTGGGCCGTATCTAATTTTAAAGCGTATAGTACTGGTTGCTTATCAGTTAGAGTTACCTCCAGATTTAGTCCATATCCACGTTGTGTTCCATGCACGATGTTGAGCCGGTATCAATTTGATCCATCTCACGTTGTCTCTGTTGAGGAGATCGATGTGAGATCAGACTTGACATTTGAGGAGGAGCCAGTTCAAATTTTGGATCTAGATATTAAGGTTCTGTGAAGGAAGCCCATACAGTTAGCAAAGGTTTTATCGCGGAATCATGGAAATAAGGAAGCCACATAAGAACCTGAGGGCTCGATGCGTCAGTAGTATCCTCATTTGTTCGGATCAGGTAAATTTCGAGGCTAAAATTTCTTTTAGGGGGTAGAGTTGTAACGCCTTGGATAATTTATTTATGTTTCTGTATATCCTGACACAAGTGTGTATCTGCTTCTGTGGTTAAGTGTTCTAGGTATATGTATGAGGTCTTAGGTTTAAGTCTCACTTTTGGCAAATTCTGTTATTTTCTTGTCCCTACTGGGTAGGCTTATGTTATGTTGTTTGTAAACTCATATCAGAATGAGCTGCTGATTCGAGTAATAAGGAATTAGCTTGTTAGAGGTATTGTGTTCGAATCCTCGTGCGAGCGTGAATATTAATTTTTGCTTTGGATGTCTGAGAGAGTTTGGGTGGAGTTAGAATTCGGGAGGAGTTAAGAGTTAGTGGGGAGTTAGAGGAAAATTAGGGATATGTTAGCATATTTTTAATTTTCTTTAATTTTTATTTGCTTTTTCAAAAAAAAATCAAAAAAATTTCCTCATTTGATGTTATTTTTGTTTTTTCCCTATTCTCGAACTTTCGTTTTCTTTTTTGATTTCTGTCAGAATTCTCCTTTCAACTCACGATGTTTTAACTTCTCGTTTCCGTCGTGCTGTTTCGTATGTAAGGGTTGTCGCAGTGTTAAAGGAGTTTTGATTTTTACTTTAGTTTTTGTTGATGTATAAGTTTAATCCGGTATACCATTTTGATAGGTGCTCTTCAGGAAAACCAAGACCCTTCGATTGCATTGTGAAGTTTTAAGGCTGCTATTGTCGAGGGTAAGCTTTTAGATTATTTTAGTGTAGTTTTCTCTTGTGATTTTGCATTGTGCTGAAGAGGTGTCTCGGTTGGATTTGTGAATTAAAGTTAATTATGGGTGTTTTGGTTGGCAATTTTAGGTACTGTTCACTCCGGGGGTGTGATTTCTTCAAAAATGAACCAGGTGTGTACCTAAAACACAAGAAAATAAGGTTTGGCAAAAGCCAAAATTTGGTCTGTCGACGCTACATAGGCATGTGACCGGCCGTGTAACTAGTCGTGTGCGATACATGGCCATGTGACTGTCAAGGGTCTGGCTGTGTGTAAGACACGGCCGTGTGATGGCGAATGTATGGCCGTGTAGGCCACATGGGCTAGGCCAGGTTGGGCGTATGAGCCACACAAGCGTATGGGTTTTAGGTCAGGCTGTGTGAGCCACATGGGCAAAGCCAATTTGGGCATGTGGACCCAAAATTTTGAAATTTTCCCTAGGATCGATAAGGGCTAATCAAACCCTTTTTCATGTGATTTGATATTCTGATAGTCTGATTTAAGTAGAAAACTGATATTTATATCTGAATGTACTGTTTAAATATGTATGTTATCTGTATACTAGCATGTTAAGCATCTTAAATCTATTATTTTGTATATGTATTTTATATCTGTGTTTGGGGTGGGATTTGTTATGAGAAGGGACTGATCTGTACGGTGACCTTTAACCTATATTCTGGCAGCTTGACTGCACATTATTCTATTCTGTGTCGCACGACACTTTATGGTGTATAGGGATGGGTGGGTGTTTTTAACCTCCTATGGTGTGATGGGATGGTCAGAGATGGTGTATAGAGGATAGGGGTAGGATTCTGTATATCTGTTCCATTTATCTAATTCTGAGATCTGTATCTGTTAAGGACTTAGGTCCAAATCTGTATCTGTCTGCATATGAGATTTTGTGTATGTTGCATGACTATCTCTATTGGGTTACATACTGAGTTTACGAAAGCTCATATATGTTTGTCTGTTCTGTTCAGGTAACCCTCAGACATAGGCAGTTCGGTACGACGGAGGCTCAGCGGTGACCACTTGTCGGAAAACTGTTATTTTTCTTATCCTTATTTATCGATTTTACTTAATTTATGGTTTTTGAAAGAGTTTTGTAATTTTTAAACTCTCCGGACTTTAGGGGCTATTCAATTTGGATTTTTGGTTTGGTTGCATTTATGTTTTTTTTTAAAAAAAAAACTATGATGATTGACAAAATTCTGGTTTTACGCGAACAAATGTTTTTGAAAACATGAGCATGGTTTTGGTTTAAATGATTTTCAAATTTGCACTACAAGATATTTGGTTAACTTTGAAGGCCTGTAACGGTTTTAGTAATGAATATATAAATGAATGTCTAGTAAAACTTGGACGTTTTTATCTAATAACTATAATGTTTTATAAAGTATCATCAGTTTTAAAACCCATCTTCATAACGCTCCCAAATTCGGCCATAATGTCTAGGCCGAGTTTAGAGTGTTTCAACAAGTTAACATGATATTACACATGTGATAATATGTTTGGCACATCAAATTTTAAAAATAATAAATTTTCATGAATTTAATAACTATCATTTGATGAGGGCTGAATATTAAAATTTGAAAAGCACAAATCAAAAAACGACCAAATTAAAGTATAGAGACTAAATCTATAAATTTAACAAAGTATAGGAATTAATAGCAAAATTTAACCTTTATGTTATAGTTTCTTTTGGCTATTTTCTTCATTTCTTTTGTTTATAAACTTTGTTTATTATGTTCATGAACAGCCTGGCACACGGCCGTGTGGTGTCGACAACCATGACTTTTAGCGTCCGAAATTCGTAAAAACTTGAGTTTTCTATACGCACCTGAAGTAGTTTTGAAGTAGGAGCAACATAGAAGACTCTCGAAGCCTAAAATGACCATTCAGTAACATAATTAAGCAATTTAATTGACAACAATACCCAATTACACGCAGAAAACTATGTCGAAAGTTTTGACGCAAAACCTTCAACAATTCCAGACTTATCGACAAAATCAACAGTGATTATTTGAGTTATTGCACTGAGGATCGTAGCTTTTGATATCCCCGCCTAAAAAGAAACCAAACAATCGCTTAAAAGAAATTTTAAACAAATCGAGTTGAAAATAACTCCGACAGAAAAGAACGATTACTGTATAACGAAAGTTCTACAATTAATGAAATTCACGCAGTTGATATAACTAGCGATAAGGACACGCGTACTTACCCAACAACGATAGCAGACAAAACGTGCAAATCAAGCAACAATTGGACTTAGAAGAAGGAAAAAAATAAAAAGAAAGAAACAAAAAAAAAAGGAAAAGGAAAAATGGAGATGGAAAGGAAGAGGGAACATTTAAATAATTTAACCACCGATCAAAATTCCGACATTAAGAAAAATATTATCTAATGCATACACCAAGACTCAAACACATGACCAGAGAATAGACAGATGCTTAACCAATAAACTAATAGGCTCATTCTTAACACAAATTTGTACAGAATTAAATTTAAGCCAGCGATCCAAGAGTAGAGATTAATTAAAATTGAATTAGCAAAACTTTTAAAAACACAACTTGAGCACCCAACCGTAACCACATAAACAAAATATATAACCACAGATACAAAAACTTAATTACTAAAGAATCCCACAAATAAACATTCAAATTTTTAGGGCATTACATGTACAATTCAGTCTCCATTATTATTTAATGGTAGAGTGACAAATTTGAACAATTTTTTTTTCGAGTAACCAAATTTACAAAAAAAAAATTTACAAGTGTTTAACGATGGTAATTTACCCATAAGTTAAACCTCTTTCATTCCTGTATATAAAGTTAAAAGTGTTTAACGATGTAACTCTGGAAAATTCTTTCTACAAATTTGGTTTACAAATAAACAAAAATAACTTCTAACGTGGAAAGCATTTGAGATAGTGGCAGCTAGGGACATAACTTACCAATTCCAACTACTAGATTTTCTTTCTCCTTATAAATCACTTTCCTTTGTTAATTTCTACTCAAGCTTCATTTAAAATCAATTGGATCTCTATGTGACAAAATTGGCAGCAAAGATTTCAATGGATAAAGGTTTGTCTCTTCAAATCCTATTGACTTCCTTCATGATCCTATTCAACACAATCCCTACAGAACCAAAAAGTGTTTCGGAGCTGAAACGGTACTTCCACAGCCTCGACAACGTCACTGTCATCGCCGATCATGGGGAGCTCGAGTTCCTGCATAGCTCCAACGTCGAAAGGATGCTAGCCAATGCCGCCGACTCCTTCGTCACTCCCGATACTCTGATTGCTAACAAAGCTGTCGTGGACCAATGCGGTAGGGGAAAACCCTATCACAGCTGCCTTCCTCCTGCAAATGTGCCAATCTGACTACGTCTGAAACGTGCGGCCCTTATAAGCGAGGTAAGCGATGCCCATGATTTTGTTATTAGTCCTACGGATTTAATTTTTGTACTATAATTTCAATAATTTCAGTCATTGTAATTTTTTTAATTGGTCAATTTTAGTTCGCATCCTTTTTAATTCTTAAAATTTTTATTTTGTCTAAAATGATAGCTATTAAATTCATTTGATTAAATTCTCCTATTAGTCTTGTCTTATGGGTGAAGTTATAGATTAAGTCCATATTCTTCAATTGACTAGTTCTAAGTCCCTATCTTTTCAAATTTTAAAATTTCAATATTAATAAAAAAAGATAACCGGTAAATCAATTAACTAATTTTTGTGTAAATAATATGTGAAAATAATAAGCCGATATGACATTGCACATGTGATAATATATTTGTCACATAAGATTTTAAAACTAGCATAATTTAAGAAATTTAGTAGAAACTATTTGACAAAGATTGAAGTTTTAAAATTCAAAAATTGCAAGGATTAAAAATGACCATATAGATTAAATCCACAACTTATGTATAGTACAAGGACTAATAACAGATTTTTGTGTTAGGGCTCATGTAAAATCAAATTTTTAAAAGGGTCAAAGCTAAATTTTTTTCATTAAGAAACTTAAATTAAATAACTAAATTTTCTGGAGGGACCAAATAAAAAAATTATCTATTTGATTAAATGCCAAGGCTCCTTCTTGCCCGTCGCTTCGTCACTGGAGGCATTCATATGCAAAATGGGAGAGTTCACTGCTTCTACACAGGCTTTCGTATGCAAAATTCTAACCCCTTCGGCACTAATTGGACCCTAAAGCATTTTGGTGCACACACATAATAAGCTATAAATATTTTTCATTTAAGAAATATTTTGTTTGGACAACTTCTAAGAAATATTTATATGTATTCATAATATAAAAAAGTTATAATGGGAACCAGAGGCCTGCTTATATTCTACCAAAAATAATATGGATATCTATTCAATGCAATATCCTTACATATATTCAACATGCAGTCATGAATGAGTGGTAAGTGTACACTTAAATTATTCAATACATATATTCTCCTTTAAATGGAGTGTTTTTTGAATTGTATCAAATTCATCAATCAAATTAAAAATTAATTAATATATTGATCTAGACATAAAAATTAAATCGACTTTTAAATTAATAGTTAGGGCTTGATTAAAAAACAAAAATTAAGAAGAAAATCGATAATTGAAAAAAATTTATACTATTTTAAATATTTATTTAATTATTATTAAACTGATAATTGAATCAAAAATTAATAATATGATCGGACAATTAATCCAATTATTAAATATTATTTAGAATAAGCCATTAACATCATCATGGGTTGACTTCACCAAGACCACCAAAGGAGTTGAGTCACCACTCATTCATCACAAGTTTAACTCCACATTTTTAATGAACTTGCTAAAAGGTGATAGCAACTTTTTTTTTCTAAATTCATCTAAATGATAATCAAGTTGAGAAACAAGACATGTCTTATTTTGAACTATTGAAACTCAAGTCGAAGACCAAATTTTTTATTGAAATCCATTTTTTAAACCTAACATCTATTTTTAAATAATGATAGCTAAATTTTAGCAACAGTTGGGCATTAAAAGAACTTATCAAGTGAAAAAATCAATGACAACATAATATGGGAAACAATATGTGAAGGGAGGCACAATATCCAATCATGTGTAGCAACCTTCGCGATAGGGGGGAATTCAGATAATTTTTTTAGGGTTTATAATTTAATTATAAATTTTAGATAGGTTAAAATATAATTTGTTATTTATATATTTATAATTTTATTTTTTAAAGGGAATTGAACAAGATTTTTTTATTTTTGAGATTAAAGTATTGTTTTTCTATAATATTAGCAGTGGCGAATCTAGAGAGGGCTAGTATGGGACTGGCTCACCTAAAATGTAAAATTGTTATTCAAGTCATTAATTTTTTTTAAAAAAATTTAAATTAGTAAAGGTTAAATTGTACTTTGGCCCCCCTAAAATTATAAAAATTTGATTTAATCCTTTAAAAATTATAAAGTTATAGACTATAAAAAATTAAAATTTCATTCGCCCCTAAAAGATTGTTTTGGCTTCGACCCTATATATTATCCTATAATTTTATCATTTATGAATGGGTTAAATTATTTTTTCATTTTTTTGGGGCGAAATCCCCTACCTACACCCTATATAAAGTTGTCCATGGCTTGGACTAAGTCAGACTGAAGCCCGATCATAAAACTTTTTCAAGTTCATGCTCACTTTATTGTTCAAATTTAAAAAAAATATTTATTGATATTTTACATATTTTGATAATTAAATTTATAGTTACAAATATTTTTTATTATTTAAATTGAATTTAGGTTGTACTAAATTTAAACAAAAAAAAATTTTGTCCGCTAAATCAAACCGGAACTCAGTTACGTGCCTCAACCCTTTTTACTACAACAATTTTTAATTTTCGATTTCACAAACACTTCCTTCTTAGTAATTTATTGTAACTTATAAACAAAAATCAAGACGTCTATTTAAGTGATGTGGCATAAGTTGTTTTGAAAATCCTTTACTTTTAACCGTAGGATGAAAGTGAAGGTAGGAGAATTGAGACAAGTGAGGTGGACGCAACAACGACACTAATATTAGTTACTAATCGAACATAATTGCGATAGTGCAGTGGGAATACGTACAATTACTATTATTTGGTAATATATAATTCAAGGATGGATTTTCGCACTTATAGTAGAGATGTATCCACACTAGACACATTTATTATATCTAAAGGGAACTATTTAAAATAAAAACCTTTTACTTACTCTTTTAAAAGTTTGAATCGTGGTAAATTTTATCAGTGATTAGCCCTTGACTACTAAACTAATTATGGAAGTTCAAAAATTATTATTAATAATATTAAATTAAATATATATAATAAAAATTTTGAATTATTTGATATTTATGAAAGAAAAGTAAAATAAATTAGAGTATTTTCAAATATCTGACCCTCTTACCTCTAATTAAAAAAAAATATTTAGTAAAAATTCATATTGTGCTATTAATTTGGATTGATAAAATTTACTATTGTATGGTTATTTAAATACCAATTGATTTACTTTTAATTAATTGGTATTATTATTATTTTAATAATTAATAAAATATTGATTTAAGTACATTTATTTTCTTTTTTTATTTAAGAATGGAGGAAATATTATAAGTAAAAGATACATTATATAATTCGATTAGTGACTTTCATTTAGACCTGATCATGGGTCTAGTCTTCCGTCCAAAGTC
Organism: Gossypium hirsutum; assembly: GCF_007990345.1. Taxonomy (NCBI): domain Eukaryota; kingdom Viridiplantae; phylum Streptophyta; class Magnoliopsida; order Malvales; family Malvaceae; genus Gossypium; species Gossypium hirsutum. Next base: position 12,490,661 of record NC_053430.1, read on the forward strand.
GAAGGTTTGCTCGAAATATGAGAGGGTTTAGGCAAAAAATATGCTCGAAAAACAGGCTTGAACAAAAGAAAAGTTCATTTTCTAAACGGGTCAAGCTTCAGGTAAGATTTTTTGCTGTTGTTTTGTTGTTGTTTGCTGCCATTTTACTATTATATTACTACTATTTTGTTATTATTGTTTGGATATTGTATAAATATTATTTTATTATTAATTTTACTATTATTTTAGAGACATCTGCTTGTTAAGTTGCAATTATCTTAGTGTTATTTAGGTATAAAGACTTTTTTAACGTATTTTCAATTTGTTGGGAAACATTTATTTTAGGGACGAAGCCAAATATTTTTTTGGAGGGACGAAATTAAATTGTATATTTTTATGATAGTAAAAATGCAACTTCACTATTTTAATAGCCTATATCTTTATAATTTTTAAATGATTAAATCAAATTTTTATCATTTTGGGGGGCTAAAGTGTAATTTTACCATTACTAATTTAAAATTTTATAAAATTATAAAAGGGTCAAAATGAAAAAATTTCCATTTAGGAGGGTCAGAGCTCCTGCCAACCCCTGCCTTCGCAATTGATTTATTTTAATATTTTTAATATATTTGATGTATTCTATTTTTTTAAATTCCTTTTAATATAAAAATAATATTAAAAAATAATATGAGTGGGCCAGACCAGGTTTGAGTCTAGCATTTTTTATCTAAATCGAGCTTAAACAAAATGTTAGACCATCTTTCGGGCTGGATCAAACCAAAACATAAAAAATGAGCTTAAAATTTTGTATTGGCCGATCTATAATCAGAAATAATTCCATTAAAATCCGACTATACAGCACCTGGATTCTCTGACTACCCAAATTGGACTAACATTTGGCTGCTATTGATTGCGGGAACTGCCCAAGTAGTTCACAGTATAATGCAATTATTAGTCGGTTTGGTCTTGGAAACTTTTAGTCTTTCACAATTAGGTATTTTTTTTTCACTTTAGAATCTAAATTTAGCAATTAATTTTATTTTAGTTTCTATATTTAGATTTTATCAAAATTTAGTTATGTTATATTTTGAAATTATACTACATCATTTTTTTAAAATTTTAAATATATGCTTTTAATTATCAAGTGATGACAAGACATAATTATAGACTGTCGTATCATCAAAATTTTACATTTACTAAGTTCCTACCAAAACATACCAAACTGTCAAACGGGTAAACTACTTTATTAATCACTTTAAATATAGGTCGTTCCTATTTTGGTCATCCCAAATAGAAATTGAACAAATTAGTCATTCCATCATTAAATGGTAACGGAAGACTTTGACAATACATTTCCACATTAATCAATCTAAAATTAGGATAAACTACCCATCAGTCACTCTAAATAAAATTCATTCCTATTTTGATCAACTCAAAATTTTTCCGTAAAAATGCATTGTTAGTCTTATATTACTACTTAATGTTGGAGTTACCAATTTGATCAATTTTTATTTTTAGTTGACTAAATTAATAAAAAATAATAATTGAAGTGACCAAAATAAAAATGGTCTCTATTTAGAGTGACTAACTGTTACCAAGTTTAGATATCAATGTGAACCTAATTACTAAGTTCATGGACTAAAATTTAAATTAACTTTTTTTCTCTCTTTTTTATGGGTGAATGTATCTAGCAGGGCCCTATATTTAAATTAGTCATTATGTATTAAATAAATTAATTTAGTTAATATACTATTAAATTGAATCAAATAAGTACAAATTTTAATATAGTTAAAATTTATTATTTAAAAATTATCATTTACTATTAACAAAGATAATATTTTGAATTTTTTTATTCTACAAATGAAATATTATGTTTAGAGTTAAAACTATAAATAAAAAAAAACCATATTTTTCTTGTCATTTTTTTATCTGTAAATGTTAAATCTTACAATTTCACTTTATTTATTTATTTTTATGTAAAAATATTAAACTGATGCTAGAGAAACAATTTTTTTCCCATTCATATGACAGTGAGATTAGAAGGTTACTTTCACCTTTTTTTATGTCTTATCCATTATTGCTTTAGGACCACAGCTACTGTAAGAGCTAAAAGGGTAATAGGAATAAAAAAAAAGCCACCTTGAATCATTTATCAAAATATCCCATCATCCACTTGCAATGCCATAAAACCCACAAATTTCTTATCAAGTGAGAAAATTAGTTAGAAGAAAGTGAAGAAAAATATGGGAAACAATGTGAAGGGAAGGGGTCTCCGATGCAAAGCAACCTTGACGATAATGATGATGGCCATGGTTCTTTTACTCGGTCAGCAGGCATCAGCATTTTCAGCCACAACCAGCAACAACAACAATAGCAGCAACTTGGCTACCCATTGCGGTGCCTCTACCATGGAGGAATGCTTGGTGGACATCGGCCATGCAGATCATGTGTTCTTCGCTGAGCCAGAGACGAGCCTGCAGAAAGATCCACCTAAATTCATCGATGTTTCTAAGAACAACTTGATTACTCCAAATGATAAATGTGGGAGACCAAGATCAGGTCAGCCCTATAATCCTTGCGTCCCAGACTCTAATGATAGCAAAAAAGGTAACACTGTACGGCAATTTACAAAGACAACAATAGAAATCGTGGATGCAAGTAGAATTATCTTGCCGACTATGGATTTTTTTAGTTACTGTTTATGTAAACTAAATAAAGATTGCATTTTAATTTGCTTAGTTTATACAAGTTAAATTTTGTTATTAATTTTTGTACTTTTGGTGAAAATTGTGAATTTAATTTTTTTACTTTAATTATCTTTACTTTTTGATTTAATTAATTTTAACTTTTAATATTTTGAATTTTAAAATTTTAATATTAGCCAAAACATTAACAGTTAAATTCTTTTGATTAAATGTTCCTATCCAGATTAATACACTGATCGTTTCTCGATTCAAACAGTTAAATTGTCTGATCCAATTCTAACAACATTATTGTAAAGGTAAGTTAATATGGCTGTTAATAATACTAGTGATTTAAGTAAAAATATTCAAATAATTTGATAATTTTTTAAATAATTTAGTGATATTTTATAACTTTTTAATATTAAATAATTAAAATATAAATATACTATTAATTTAATTATATTAGTGCAATTTAATTTTTTTTAACACACATCCAGAAAATACGTCAACTCTTATCCCTGAAAGCTTTGACTATGACCTACCAAAAGTTGGAAATATTGTGTTTTGTCCTTTTGTTTTCAACTTTTTCTCCTGTGGGCTCTCTTTTAATTCTGTAACTGTTGCGTCTGTGAAAACTCCAACCAGTTCAATATGTCCAACCAAAAATTGTTGATCCCGTGTAGACTTCTGTCGGGCCGGGCCTGGTTCTAAAAAGATTTCAGTTTTTGGCTCGGTTTTTGTTTGATTTAGTAAAAAAATTTATTCTCTGCTTAAATAATAATAAAATATTTTTTTATACTTTTATTTAAATTTTATTTAAGTCAAACTAGTTCGAGACATATAATTTTTTGTTCAAACACAAACTGGCTGCTCGATAAAAATATTAAGTTTAAAAAATGAATTGAATAAAAAATTTAGACTACTTTAAAATATGTGTTGGGCTTGGCTTCAATATTCAAAACACAATTCGTTTGGAAAAATTCATTTTCAAAATTATAATATGTTTTTTTCTTTATTTTTATGTATTATGTAATTTATATCTTATGAAATTTAAATATATTTTAGCCAATAAGACCTTACTAGTGATGGCAAAGTCTAAGGCTTAGGATCTTGATGTCTTAGGTTTGGATATGTGTCATTTAAAACTGAAATTGTAATTGTAACTTCAAAAAACTTAAATATATTATACTTAATATAAATATTAAAAAATAAATATGTTAAAGTTTCTATGTTTATAAATTTAATAAAATAAATCATATACAATAGTAATAAAAGCTACGTGTATATAGATTGACTTAAAAAAAAATTAAGCTCATATTTTAAGTTTATTAAATTTAAACAATTATGCATGAAAGTGATACCATATACGAGTCCGCATGAACTTATTCCAAAAGTTTTGGCAAATGTCCCTCTCGAATTTAACATTGAATATTTATAAATTACACTAGTTTGTATTTCCGTGCGATACACAGGTCAATTATTTATGTTGACTTCATAATAATATTTATAACATTAGTTTTTGGTTGATATCATTAATGAATTTTCTAAAAAAGACTTAAAAAATAATGTAATTCAAAATAATTTTAAAAATATACAAGGCTTTTAGTTTCTTTCATTATTTAAACGTTGTTTTCTCCTTCAAAACCTCCTGTAACACATTATTTGTGAGGCATAATTGAATAGTGGATAGAGCCTTTTCATCGAGCTCTTTTCATTTTGATTGATCCATATCTACAGTCTTCTTCTGTGTAATGACCTTTTCAGATTGTTCTGAACCAGTATTTGTAACACCCCAAACCCGGCCTAGACGTTATGGCCTAATCCGGAAGTGTCACATGAAATGGGTTGAAAAACCATTGTCGTTAAGTTAAAACCTTTTTAGTTCATTAGCCTTTAAAGTTATTATTAATTTCAAAGCTTTCTTTCATTCAATCATTTAGAGATAAAACGTGTTTGTAGCGGAAGCTTGTAGAAAAACGTTGTGTCCAGAAAATCCGTTCAAGATTTTAGAAAACCATCACACTTATAAAAAAGTAAAACCAAAAACCCAAAACCAACACCAAAATCTTAAAAGAGTCCAGAGTCCCAAAAAATACAACCTCAATACCAAAACTTAATAACCCAAAACAAAATAAAATAGTAAAATAGGTGGTCACCGTCAAGTCCTTCGCTGCACCGATCTGCCTAAGATTGTAGGTTACCTGTACAGATAAACAAAAAAGGGGTGAGTTTACGTAAACTCAATGTGTAACCCAGCAGAGTTAAGCATGTGTACAAACAGAATATCACAAATGAAACAGATTCACAATCGGGCCTAGGTCCGTGTCAGATACAGATACAAATTCAGGCCTGAGCCTATTTCAGATACAGATATGCAAATTAGATATCAGAATCCTACCCCCATCCTCTACACACCATCTCTGATCATCTCTACACACCATGTGGGGTTTAAAACACCCACCCAGCCCTAAACACCACGCTGTACCAATGCAGCACATATCAAATATAATGCAGTCGTGCTGCCAGATATTAGGCATAATCTGCCTTTCAGAACCCTTCCTCCAATATACATCATCTCACCCCAATCTCAGTATCAGAACATGTATACAGAATTAACATATAAATCATGCTTAACATGCTTTCATAAATGGAGAACAGATAAACAAACATAGGCATGCTCATAACCATATTTCAGTCTAACAGATCGCTTGGTTATAGGGTTAGATAGCATTTACCGACCCTATGGTAGGCCCATAGTTGATTAGGACGACCTGTACGACCATACGAAAAATTTTAGTATGTGGGCCCACATGCCCAGATTGGCCTTGTCCGTGTAGATCACACTACTTGGCCCATATATAAAATGTCCATGTGGCCCACATGCCCAATTTGGCTTAGCCCGCGTGGCTCACACGACCACACTCTAGCTATCACACTGCAGTGTCTTGCGCACGGCCCGACCTTCGTCGATGACATGGTCGTGTCGTCGCACACGACCTACCACACGGCCATGTGACATCGACAGATTACACTTTCAGCTTTCGTCGAATCCCGTTTTTCTACGTTTCAGGTACACACCTGGTATTGTTCGCTGCAAAAACACTCCTGAACAAACCGGCACCTAAAAATGATACCACAAACCTTCCAAAATCAGTTATAATTTTTGATTAAACTGAAATCACAAAACTGATAATATTTCAAATCGAATGTTTAACACTTACTCAAACACCCTGAACGATTCGATTACGATTCTGAACGAGGAGAGCCCCTATCTTCCTGATTCGCTGCCTCCAAAACAGACAATAAGGTTCCAATTGAAGATTTTGAAAATAAAATAACGAATTTAAAGAACCCTTACTTGAGCAAACCAATCTATGCTCACATATCTTAACCGAACGAAATGCCCCAAAATACCAAATATGAAGGTAGAAACTAAGAGTGATGGAAAAATTGAAAAAGCAAGAAAAGTCAAAATTTTGTCAAGGAAAGAGAAAAATAAACGTCAAAAGAAACAGATGAAAAGATTTTTGAGAAATAAAATGATTTCAAAGTCCCCTTGAATCCCACTAAATCCATTACTTACTATAACTACCCACTCACACAGCCTTTTAATTCAATCAGAACCCTCTCCCTTAGAACTGGTCAAAAATAAATACCTACGCTTACGTAAGGATTCGAACACAGGACCTCCAACACTTTAACTCCTTACCACTAGAACCAGCAGGCTTATTCTTATATGAATTTACAAATACTTTAATATAAGCCCACCAAACAAAGATAATAACGTAATTTGCTAAAGACAAGGCTTGAACTTGGAACCTCTCACGCATACCCAGAATACTTAACCACTGAAGTAGATACACATTTATGTCAAATAGTTACAGAAACAGAAATAAATATATTGAGGCGTTACAACTCTACCCCTCAAAAAGAAATTTCGACATCTAAATTTACCTAGTCAGAACAGATAAGGATACTGCTGACGCATCGAATCCTCAGGTTCCCACGTAGCCTCCTCAATGCAATGATTCTGCCACAGCACCTTTACTAAAGAAATGAACTTCCTCTTTAGAAACTTAATGTCTCGCTTCAGAATCTGAACTAGCTTCTCCTCAAAGGTCAAAGCCGGCCTAACCTCGATATCCTCAACAGAGACTATGTGAGATAGATCAAATCGGTACCATCTCAACATCGAGACGTGAAACACATCATGAATATGGTCTAGCTAGGGGGTAACTCTAACTGAGAGGCAATTGGTCCCACACGTTTTAGAAACCGATACAGCCCAATAAATCTAAGGCTTAGCTTGCCCTTACGACCAAACCTCAGAACTTTCTTCTATGAAGAGACTTTCAGAAACAAAAATTCCCCCATAGAGTACTCAATCTCACATTTCTTTAGATCTGCATATGATTTTTGCCTATCAGAAGCCACTTTTAGTCGATCCCGAATCAATCTAACATTATCCTCAGTCTTGAAAACCAATTCAGAACCCAAAACTCGCCATTCACCCAACTCAGTCCAACACGAAGGAGTACGACACTTACGACCATACAGAGCCTCGTAAAGTGTCATTTGAATAGTAGCTTAAAAACTGTTATTGTAGGCGAACTCAGTTAGAGGCAAGTAATCCTCCCAACTACTTCAAAAGTCAATCACGCAACTCCGAAACATATCCTCCAGTATCTGAATCACCCTCTCAGATTTACCATCAATCTGAGGATGGAACGTATTACTGAAGTCCAATCTCAAACCCAAAGCCTCGTGCAGTTTCTTCCAAAACCGAGATGTAAAACGAGGATTTTTGTCAGAAATAATCGACACTATAACCCCATGCAGTCTAACTATCTCGAAAATATACAGTTTCGCTAGTTTCTGCAGAGAATAGTCAGTTCGAACCAGAATGAAGTGAGCAGACATGATCAACCGATCCACTATGACCCAAACATAATTTTTCTTAGTGGATGTCAAGGGCAACCCACTAACGAAGTCCGTAGTCACTCGTTCCCATTTCCATAAGGGAATCTTAATTGGTTGTAGCAAACCCAAAGGTAACTGATGCTCAGCCTTAACCTGCTGACACGTCAAACATCAAGCAGCAAAGTCGATAACCTTACGTTTCAACCCTGGCTACCAGTACAATTCGCGAAGGTCGTGATACCTCTTATTACCGCCGGGACGCATAGTATAAAGGCTACTATGCGCTTCCCTCAGAATAGACTGCCTCAGATCAGAATCGTTCGACACACAGATCTGCTCTTGAAAACACAACACACCATCACTATTTATCCCAAAATCAAAGGTAGTACCACTCTCAACCTGACGGAACCGCAAGCCCAAAGACTCATCCTCCAATTGTTTAACTCGAATCTGATCAATCCAAGTCGGCTTAACTTGTAACTCAACTAAAAGACCCCCATCATTAAACAGACTAAGACGAGCGAGCATCACCCTCAAATCAGTCATCACCCTACGAATCAGAGCATCGGCCGCCACATTAGCTTTACCTGGATGATATTGTATCGTGCAGTCATAGTCCTTAAACAACTCAATCCATCGCTGCTGCCTAAGATTCAACTCCTTCTGAGTAAAGAGGTACTTAAGGCTCTTGTGATCAGTATAGATACTACACATTTTACCATACAGATAGTGCTTCCAGATCTTTAATGCAAAAACCACCGCAGCCAACTCGAGATCATGCATCGGATTATCCCCTTCATGTGTCTTAAGCTGACGGGACGCATAAGCCACAACCTTACCATCATGCATCAGAACACATCCTAAATCGACGTGTGACGCATCGCTATAGACCACAAACTCCTTATAGGATTCAGGCTATATTAGAACAGGAGCCTGAGCCAGTACAAACTTGAGGTTTTCAAATACAGACTTGAGCTTTCCGAAGCTCATTTGCTGTGCATCAATCCAGACAAAAGAGACACCCTTGTGAAGAAGCTTAGTAAAAGGAGCTACAATCAACGAGAACCCCTCAACCAAACACCGATAGTATCCCACCAAACCTAGAAAACTGCAGATTTCAAACATATTCTTGGGCTATTTCCAATGCAACACAGCCTCAATCTTCCTAAGATCGATCGGATCCCCTCAGTAGAAACTATGTGCCCCAAAAAGGTCACTTCTCGAAGCTAGAACTCACACTTGCTTAGATTAGCATAATGCTGCTTCTCACGAAGAATCTGAAGCACTACACTAAGATGCTCATCACGCTCATCCTCAGTCTTAGAGTATACCAGAATGTCATAAATAAAGACCACGAAGAATTGATCCAAATAGGGTTGAAATACCCGATTCATCGAATCCATAAATATAGTCGGTGCATTCATCAACCCGAAAGATATAACTAGGAACTCATAATGTCCATAACGAGTCCTAAATGTTGCCTTATGCACATCTACCTTATTAACCCTTAACTAATGATACCCTGAATAGAGATCGATTTTGGAGAATACTGAAGCCTCTCGAAACTGATCAAATAAGTGGTCGATCCTCGGAAATGAATACTTATTCTTAATGGTCAGTTTGTTCAACTATCGATAATCTATGCACAGATATCTTTATGGTCCCATCCTTTTTCTTAAAAAATAGTACTAGTGCTCCCTACGGAGACATACTAGGACGGATGAAGCCACGGTTAAGCCTTAAGCTCAGTAAGCTCTTTCAATGCCATATGGTAGGAAGCGATGGATATTGGAGCTGTACTCGGAAGAAGCTCAATCCCAAATTCCACTTCTTGATTCGGTAGTAATCCCGATAACTCCTCAACAAAGACATCCGAAAAGTCTTTTACTATTCTGATATACCCAACAAAAAAGTCTCTAGAATCTGAAACACTTACATAGGCCAAGTACGCCTCACATCTTTTTCGAACCAGTTTCTCAACTACTGGAGCAAAGATCACATACGACAGATAGTCTCGACTCTTACCAATCATAACCACCTTCACATCATCCTTGGTCCTCAGAACGACCCTCTTAGATGCGCAGTCCATACTAATTCGGTTCTTAACCAACCAATCCATACCCAGAATCAGGTTGAACTCCCCAAACGAAAGCTCCATCAAATCAGCCGAAAATATCTTCCATTGCACCTCCAACAGAACATCCTTATACAGTTTACTAACCTGAACAGATTGCCCCAACGGACTTATCACGGTAACCTCACTAGAAGTACTCTCAACCAATAACCCCAGATTTTGAGAAACAGAACAAGCCATATAGGAATGAGTAGATCTTATGTCTATCATAGCAAAGTAAGGTACATCAAATATAAAGAACGAACAGGTGATGACATCAGAAGCATCTTTGTCCTCTCGGCGACGTGCAGCATAAACCAAAGCAAGTGGCCTTGTTACGATCTGACCAGCACCTCTCCCCAATGCTCTTTGTCCATGACCCAAATCATTACTACCCCTAGCCGCTCTATGGTCCCTAGGTGGCTGTTGAACTACCATCTGTAGCTGTACAGAACCTGGAGCTAGTGCTTGCATCTGATCTGCCCGCTGTGAACACTCCTTAATATGATGATCAAGGGACTTACACCTCAAACAAACCCCAATCATCCTCCAACACTCGCCCGGATGGCGCCTGCCACAATCACTGCAAGGCTGCAACCTAGAAAGAACAATAGAAGCAGCAAAAGCTTCACTCTAACTGACTCATCAGATGTGGCCTTTTTCTTAGGCCTCAAGACAGAACTAGAGGGCTCCGAATCCCTCTTATTATTACCCTGTAATAGCCCAATTTTATTAAAATCAGAATAGTGATTTCGAGACTACAAATCCGAATCCGAAAAATGAAATTATTTAAATTTCATAAAATGATAGGTATTATGATAGGAATATTGCATGAAAAATTTTATTGAAAAATTTTATCAATTATGTGTCTACTTGTAAAAAGGACTGAATTGAATAAAATGTCAAAATTGAATTCTAGTAGTTATAAGGATTAAATAGCTATAGAATTAAAAGTGAGAAGTCCTTATATGGCAATTAGACCATTGATAAAAAATAGGTAGATATTTAATGAGTCATCTATGGAAAAATTGAAAAAGGTTAAGGACTAAATTAGAAATTAAATTAAATAAAGTATGATAAAAGATTAAATAGAATTAAACCTATTTTATATCTTCTTTTTCATAAAATACATGGAAATCCTAGGAGAGAAAAAAAACTTTTCAAGCTTGAATTTGTAAGTTCTATGTCCCGTTTTTAGTAATTTTTATATTTTTGAGATCGGGAAAGCTTAATTTATTTATTTGGGTGATTAAATTGAAAGAAAACCAAAGTTTAGAAAATTACCCATGGATGAATATGCTGTAAATTGAAATTTTTTGATAGAAAATGAAAGATTATTGATAGAGAAACCACTTTTACAAAATGATTTTTAGTGAAAGCATGTGTAGGGGCTAAATTGCAAAGTAGAGAAATTCTTGGAAACATTCTAAAATTTATGAAATACATGTGCTGTAAAGTTATATTGGAATTTTGAATAAGCTTGGAATAAGGAGTAAATTGCATGAATTTCAATTTCCGAGCCTAGGGACGAAATTGGAATTAATTAAAAGTTTAGGGGCAAAATGGTACTTTTGCCTAAAATGTGAAATGAGCTTGATTGAATGTAAAAATCATAGAATTGATGGTTAAATTTATTTATATAGATTCAGAAGTGTCAAACAAAGAAAAAGATTGAGGGAAAGAAAAAGTCTCGGATTAGTAGATACTATCAATTGTCGAGGTAGGTTCGTAGAACTAAATTAAGCATGTAAGTGTGTTGAATTGATTGTTGAATTATGTGCATCATGTTTTATAATTGGTATGTACATGAAATAAACCAATGTTGATTTGTGATTTACATGTAAATGATGAAATATTACATGAATCCGTTTGAATATTGATTTCCGATTGGATAGGTGATTACCGTGTATATGAGATCCTGCATATGTTGCAGTAAACGTTGTTCTGAAAGGAGAATCCTTTGATCTCATCATGAAAAGGAAGGTGACCCAAAAGGATGGTATTGAAGGAAAGGTATACTTTGTGTATACCACTTGAAAAGAAAAAGGTACACTATATGTGTACACTTGAAAATGTTATATGCACTTTGTGTGTACAAATTGAAAAGGGTATGTACACTTCATGTATACCACTTGAAATGGGAATGTGCACCTCGAGTGTACAACTAGAAGATGAAAGGTCCATCGAAAATTCAAAGATTCAACGAAAATATATATTAACAAGTGAAATAAGAAGAAATGGCATGATGAGCTCATCTATGCATATTAATGTTTTTGTACTAACCAATTTGGTTGAATGATTGTGTATAGGCCATATTTGCTAGTTTGCTAAATTGAACGATAAATTGCTTTAGTATGATTTACTTGTTATATATGAATGGCAAGTGTATTTTGGTTATATAAACTTACTAAGCATTAATGCTTACTAGGTTTATTTTTTCTGTTTTATAGTGCTCGAAGCTCGTGCAGGTTGGATTTGGGGTCAGAGTTATCATCACACTATCAATCCCTTAATTTTGGTATAAACGTTAGACTTATTTTAATACAATGGCATGTATAGACTAATGTGGGCAAGTAATGCTTAAAAATGTTGGTTTGTAATCTAGCCATTGGAATGGCTAGTAATGCATGTTTTAATGATGATATGGTATAGTATTGTATCATGAGTTGTTTTTTGTTAATCAAGTAAAGTAAAACCATCCATGAACATAAATTGTCAAATTTTATGTAAGAGTAAGTTTAGAAGCATGATTGAAAATAGGAATTTATCAATTTGAATATTGGAAATTGGTTGAAATAGATGGTATATACTTGTAAGTTTTCAAGCAAGAAAATGGTTAAGTTTGGGTGAAAATAGGGTTAGGAAATGACATTATTTCATCCAAATGGGTAAGACACACGGGCGTGTGTCTAGGCCGTGTGTGACACACGGACAGTCCACTGGCATGTGAAATGACCGTGTGTCCCCTGCATCCTTAAATGTGAAGTCAAAATAGTACACGGGTAAAAGACATGGCCGTGTGTCTTAGTCGTGTGAAGGACACGGATTTCAAGCATGGCCGCTTGTCAAAATCATGTGAAAATAACTTGAAAATGGCTTAAAAATGGTCAAAAATCAGTTTACTACATGGCCTAGCCACATAGGCGTATGCCCAGGCCGTGTGCCCCTTTGATACCTAAGAAATTGCAAGTCAGAATTCCACACGGGCTAGCCACACAACCATGTCCCAGGCTACACGGGCGTGTGTCACTATCTTCAAGGAAAATTTTTCAAAGTTGCCAGTTTAATCCTGAACCACTTTCAAAGCATGTGTTGGGCCTCGTAGGCCCATATTAGGGATTTTATGGTAAAATTTGAAAATTTTTATTTGGAATACAAATTTGTGACTCGGTTTTGTACAAATACTAATGTAGAAGTTCGGTAATGCCTCGTAATCCTATTCCGGTGACGGATACGGGTTAGAGGTGTCACATTTATTGGTATCAGAGCTACGGTTTAACCGATTCTCGGACTAACGTAGCAAGTGTGAATTTAGCTATACATGCCATTATATAATTGATGATAGTGTGATATCTCCTGACTAATTTTAAATGTGTTTTTCATATAGTAAATATCTTCCAACTGAGTAAGAGCAGAATCTGAGAAAGCTGAGAGTGCTTCTCAAGCTTCCGTACGACGAGCTACAGATGGTAGTAGTAGTAAAAGGTCCGAATCAGAGGGTCGAAATGAATATGATAAAGAGGCTTTCTTTGAAATGTTGGATAAATGGTTTCCTGAATATTTGAGAAGAAATTTTGTTGTTTATCAACCACAACCTCCCCCACCAAACACTCAGACTGTTCTTGAGAGACCATCGGGTACTGAAATTGTTAGAATTGGTAAGGCTCTAGTGGATAAACTCAGAAAATATAGGGCTGAGGAACTTAGAGCTACAATTTATGATGATCTAGAAAAAGCTGAATTCTGGCTAGAAAATACTACTCGAGTGTTGGACGAATTATCATGTACCCTAGTTGAATGCTTGAAATGTTCTGTATCTCTGTTAAAGGACACGACTTATCATTGGTGGAAAATAGTAAGTTTAGTTGTTCCAAAAGAAAATATTACTTGAGAATTCTTTTAATTTAAATTCAGAAAGAAATATATTAGTTAAAGATTTCTAGATCAGAAAAGGAAAGAATTTCTAGAATTAAAGTAAAGGAACAGGATCATTGCGGAATATGAAAATGAGTGTGTTCGATTAAGCCAATATGCTAGTGAATGGGTTTGTTCGGTTAAGCCAATATGCTAGTGAATGGGTCTAAACAGATACAGAAATGTGTAAACATTTCGAGGAATGATTAAATGAAAATATAAAATTACTGATTGGTATTTTGGAAATAAGAGAGTTTGCAGCACTTGCTGATCGTGCAAAGAAAGTTGAAGAGCTAAGTAAAGAAAATCAGAAGGAAAACAGAGAAGCCCGACCCTCTGGGAAAAGACCTATTAGTAGGTCTCAATCATTTTCTTCAAAAAAATCAAAGAGGTATCAAGAAGGATCTACTACTTCAGCTGGGTATTTTGGTAAAGAACGTGGTTCTCAACGCTTTAATCCCAAGTATTCATCACCGTTAGTGACTAGTGTTGGAAGTGTGGGAAACACGAAGCCAAAATGTAAACACTGTAACAAATTTCATTATGGTGAATGCTGAATGAAAATTGGTGCATGTTACAAATATGGTCATTTGATCACTTCTTAAAAGATTGTCCAGAAATAGTAGAAAGAGATGCTGAACAGACTTCAAAACCAAGTAGCACTACTTCAAGGGGCAGACCACCTAGACACCCCAAAAATGTTTGTGGTAGCCGAAGTGCTACAAATGATTCAAATGCTAAATCTGAGGCTCGAGCTCCTGCAAGAACATATGCCATACGAGCCCGAGAAGATGCTTTAGCACCAGATGTCATTACTGGTACTTTCTCTTTACTAGATACTGATATTACTATATTTATTGATCCAGGTTCCACACACTCGTATATATGCATAAATTTAGTAAATTTTAAAAACTTACCTGTTGAATTCATTGAATTTGTGGTGGAAGTTTCAAATCCTTTGGGTCAATGTGTAAAGGTGGATAAAGTTTATAAAAACTGTCCACTTTTCTTGGCTAATTTAATGCTACTGGCTTTTGATAAATTTGATGTGATATTGGAAATGGATTGGTTAACCCAACATGATGCAGTGGTTAATTGTAAGTAGAAGTATATTGTGTTGAAATGTCAAGATGGTGAGTTACTTCATGTTAAATCTGACAAGCTAGATGGATTATTTAATATGATTTCAGTAATAGCAGCAGAGAAATGTATTAGGAAGGGATATGATGCTTATCTTGCTTATGTGTTGGATACTAAGGTAACCAAGTCAAAGATTCAATCTGTGCCAGTTGTATGTGAGTTTCCAGACGTGTTTCCGTAAGAATTACTTGGCTTACTACCTGTTAGAGAAGTGGAATTCTCTATAGATCTAATTCCAGGAACAACACCAATATCAATAGCACCTTACCGAATGGCTCCTACCGAGTTGAAAGAGTTGAAGGCGCAGTTACAAGAATTAATTGACAGGGGTCTTGCTGGACTTAGTTTCTCATTATGGGATGCTCCGGTGTTATTTGTAAAGAAGAACGACGAATATTTGAGGTTGTGTATTGATTACCAGCAACTCAACAAGGTCACTATAAAGAATAAATATCCACTGCCTCGAATTGATAACTTATTTGATCAGTTGAAGGGAGCTACTGTATTTTCAAAGATTGATCTTCGTTTAGGTTATTACCAGCTCCAGGTAAAGGATTCAGATGTTCCAAAGACAGCTTTTAGAAATAGATATGGTCATTACAAATTTCTGGTGATGCTATTTAGATTAACAAATGGACCAGTAGTGTTATGGATTTAATGAATAGGATTTTGAGACCGTACCTAGACAGATTTGTGGTGGTATTTATAGATGATATTTTAGTTTATTCTCAAAGTGAAGATCAACATGCTGAACATTTGAGGATTGTGTTGTAAACTTTATGGGAAAACCAATTGTATGCCAAGTTTAGTAAATGTGAATTTTGGCTATGAGAAGTCAGCTTTCTTGGTCACATCGTATCTGCTGAAGGCATCAGAGTTGACCCGAGTAAAATTTCAACAATTATTAATTGGAGTCCACCGAAGAACGTGTCAGAGGTTAGAAGTTTTCTGGGTTTAACCGGGTATTATCGGAGGTTTGTTAAAGGATTATCAATGATCGCTTTTTTGATAACTCGTCTGTTACAAAAAGATGTAAAGTTCGAGTGGAATGACAAATGTCAGCAAAGTTTTGATAAATTGAAGGCTTTGTTGACCAAAGCACCTGTATTGGTACAACTTGAATCAGGTAAGGAATTTGTAATTTACAGTGATGCATCTTTAAATGGTTTAGGTTGTGTTAATGCAAGAAGGTAAAGTGGTTGCCTATGCTTGAAGACAACTTAAACCACATGAAAGAAATTACCCGATACATGATCTTGAACTGGCAGCCATAGTGTTAGCATTGAAAATATGGCAGCTGATAAACCGTAATTTATACATATTTATACCCCATGATTAACACATTTTATGGATGATTTTTCCTTAGATTAGGTGAATTCGATGCTTCTAATGCCTTAATTTCATCTTTCATACTTAGGTGAGCATAGGAGAGTGAAAGGAATGAGAAACCGGACAAAAACCGAGAAAATGGGTCAACGTACGAAATCAACATGGCCTGGACTTCCTCACACGGGCATACCACACGGTCGTGTCAATTTGGAAGAATCGAAGCACGGCTCACACGGGTGGACCACATGCCGGTGCCTATTTAACAAGCTGGACCACAGCCTGAAGTAATCGCACACGGGCGCGCCACACGGGCGTGTCCCTATCAAGCCCAAGTTGAGTCCAATTTGGAAAAGGCCAATTTTGAGGGTTCTTAGGCATTCTAAAGCCTATAAATACACCCTAGAGGAGGAGGAAAATGGAGGCACAGGGAGGAAGGAAGGAATTACTCAAAACAAGCCAATTGATCTATCTCAGAAGCTAGATTCATCATTAAGACTGAAGATCTCCCCTCAATTTCCATTCAGGAGTTTTGGGTTTTCTTTATGTTTTGTATTTGTTATTCTTCTAAGATGTTTTCCTTTTTAGTTATGAACTAAATCCCCAAACACCTAAGGGGAATGAAACCTAAGACGAATCTTGTTATTATTTTCTGAATTGTATGATAAATATTTAACTTGTTCTTAATTATGTGTTCTTAATTCTTGTTTTGATATCCCAAGATACTGATTCAAGATAAGCTCTTATTCAGAGGAGGAATAGACCCTGTCTAATAGTACACTTGTCATAATTAAGCGGAGTTGATTAAGCGCCTAGAGATAGGGTGACAAGATTTTTGCCGGATTAAGGTGAAACCTAATAAAGGGATCCATAGATGGAGTTAATGCAACCCTAGGGTGCTAATTAGAGAAAAGTCTCAATTATTCAATCTAGGGATTAGACGTTATTTGTCTTGAATAGGGATAATAACATAATTTAGGGATCTCTACGGAACAAGTTAAATGAATAAATCGTCCGATTCAGAGTCAGAATAACAAGTGAAGTCTAGGTGGATTTTTCCTTAGGTATTGTCTTAATTCAGTCATTTTCCCCAAAAGTAATTCCCCAATTATATTCTCTATGAATTCTTAGTTTAGATAATTAGTTAGTTAAAACAAAACCTCATTATTCTTAGGCTAGATAATAAAAAGACAGTCAATACTAGTACTTTTAGTTCCTTTGGGTTCGAAAATCCAATCTTGCTAAAACTATACTACTGTTCGATAGTTACACTTTCCTACATCGTGATAATAGTTAGTTTCAAGAATGATTAATTATAAATATTTAAAACCTATCACGAAATCACGCGATCAAGTTTTTGGCGCCGTTGCCGGGGAACTAAGATATTAGGAACGCTCAATTTTTATTACTTTAGCCATTTATTTTTCTTACAAGTTAATTTTAATTTTAATTTTATTATTATTTACTAATTTACTTTTTATTTCTCTTAACAGGTTTTTATAGTTTATGACTAGAAGAAATCCATCAGGACCACTACTGTTTGACAAAGAAATCGATCGTACTGGTCGTAGAAACAAAAGAGAAATAAGGTAAAGCCTAAGATACACAGAGGAAGAGCAAGAGGACGATATCTCAAATACGACTGAGGAGATGTCTGAAAATCAAGACAATTAGCTACCTCCTGCGATACCCGCTGAACTAGCAAATCTGAATCCTACTCCTCGTACTATGTATGATTATGCTAAACCTTCTTTAACAGGAACTGAGTCAAGTATAGTTAGGCCTGTTATTGCTGCGAATAACTTTGGACTAAAACCTAACACTATTCAAATGATACAACAGTTTTTTTAGTTTGATGGTTTGCAGGATGAGGATCCAAATAATCACTTGTCAAATTTCCTGGAATTATGCGATACATTTATAATTAATGGCGTTTCTGACGATGCCATTCATCTTCGGTTATTCCCTTTTTCATTAAGGAAAAAAGCTAAACAGTGGTTGAACTCATTACAACGAGGGTCAATTACTACTTGGGAACAAATGACCGAAAATTTTTTATTAAAATATTTCCCGACGACTAAAACAACCAAATTATGTAATGATATCTCTTCATTTGTGCTGATGGACTTAGAAACTCTTTACGACGCATGGGAGAGATACAAGGACTTACTACGAAGGTGTCCTCACCATGGATTACCTCTATGTTGCAAGTTCAAATATTCTACAATGGTGTGAACCCCTCGACAAGACAGATGATTGATGCAACAGTCGGAGGAATCATCAATAAAAAAACACCTGAAGAGGCTTACGAATTCATTGAAGAAATGTCACTGAATAACTATCAGTGGCAAGTCATTAGGACTAAGCCAACTAAAACAGCAGGCGCTTATAACGTCTATTTGTTTACTATGCTGTCAAACCAGGTAGAACTTCTAAATAAAAAGATTGATGGTTTACTTGGTTCTACTCAGGTACATCCAGTAATGAGGTGTGAGACGAATGGAGAAAGAGCATGCACAGAGTATCAACCCTTCAACCCTAGCATCGAGGAGGAACAAGTCCAATATATGGGTAACAATAACTCTAAACCCAAAAATAACCCATACAGTAATACTTATAATGCAGGTTGGAGGAACCATCCCAGTTTCTCGTGGGGCGGTCAAGGCAATCAAAGACCATAACACCCTTCAGGTTTTCAACAACCACCCTATCAACAGGAAAAGAAACCAAACCTTGAAGAGATGCTATCTAAATTTATCTTGGTGTCAAAAACCCGTTTCCAGAACACTGAGACAACACTTAAAAATCAACAAACGTCGATCCAAGGGCTCGAAACTCAGATAGGCCAGGTGTCCAAACTAATCTCTGAACGACCATAAGGTAGCTTGCCAAGTAATACTGAACCCAACCTAAGGGAACAGCTCAACGCGATTAATGTTTAAGATGAAGAATGATTCGTTGAACCTGAGCCAGAACCTAGGCAAGAAACTGTGGTAAGCAGAGGTCAATGTGAGGTAGGTCATAATAAAAACAAATCCGTGAATGTCGAATATAAACCCCGTGTGCCATACCCCAACGCGACAAGGAAAGACCACTCAAATGCACAATTTGGTAAATTCCTTAAACTCTTAAAAAAATTACATATTAACTTACCGTTTATTGAAGCTCTATCACAGATGCCAAACGCAATGAAGTTTTTAAAGTAGCTTTTAGCAAATAAGCGGAAGTTGGACGAGGCGTCGCATGTGGAGCTAAATGCAGTTTGCTCAGGTATTTTACAGAATAAGCTACCCAACAAATTAAAAGATCTAGGGAGTTACAATTTCTTGCTTAATTGGTAGTTTAGATGTTAATAATGCATTAGCTGATTTAAGGGCTAGTATTAACGTTATACCTTACAAAATGTTCAAACAATTAGGTCTCGAAAAACCCAAATAAACTAGGATGAACATTCAATTAGCAGATAAAACTATAAGATTTCCTAGGGGTATTATTGAAGGTGTGTTAGTTAAAATCGATAAATTTATATTTCCCATTGACTTCGTTGTTCTAGACATAGAGGAGGATAGCGACAGTTCTTTGATTTTAGGAAGGCCCTTTTTAGCAACTGCTAAAACAATTATTGATGTTGGCACAGGTGAGCTCACACTTCGTGTGGGAGACGAAACAATCACCCTGCAAGCTCGCAATCCTGGCAACACATAAAAAATTGAAGGTGATTGTGTAGACCAATCTACTAAAACTGACAATATGGTACAACTTACTCTGCAGGAAATGAGTTTGAAGGAAGTACATGAATCATTCTCAAGCAATAGTAGAGGACTTATTCATGAAGAACGAAGGCTACAAATCGAGGAGCTAGATGAATGGCAGACGCATAAATCGAGAACGCCTGATAAATCGAAACTACGCCAGAACGAGCTCAATACCTTTCCAAATCAACTTAAGGTTGGAGATAAAGTTTTATTAGATGCCGCAGATCCTCACATTGTGACTACCAAACTGAATGAAGAAGCCCCTCTCACGGTACTTAGCATTTTTCCATTCGGCACAGTCGAGGTAAGTCATCCAAAGTTCGGCACATTTAAGGTAAACAACACCCGACTAAAACCTTAATTTGATAAGATAGATAGCAGGAATGAGCAGTACAAACTCCTCGAACCACCATGACCATTTAATGGAGAGGTAAGTCAAGCTTAGACTATAAATAAGCGCTTCTCGGGAGGCAACCCGAGCACTAACAATATTAATTTCTTTAAATTTTAGTATTTAACACCTAACTCACTAACTGAGTCAATGAACACAGGATTCTCAGAACCCCACGATCAGGCACACGGGCGTGCTGTAGGCCGTGCACATACCACCGGATGCAACAAGGCCATGCGATATGGCCGTGTGAAAACAGGGCAAATATTTTCCCCAAACACCGGCTACTACAAATCGCCACGGCAGTGCGATATGGCCGTGGGCGAAACTGCCAAAAGAACACGGGCATGCAACATGCCCGTGTTTTGAGACCGTGGGCAAACCTGTCAATTTAACATGGGCGTGTGCCGGCATATACAGGCGTGGGAGAAGTGAACCAAGATTGACACAGTCGTCTAACATGGCCGAGTACACTGATATGCCCAATTTCGAAAACCACGAAATGTACGGGCTGAAACGAATGCACATAGGCGTGCCCCACGACCGTGTACCCCAATTTCTCTATAAACACCTATTATCTATCTTAGCTCTTTATATTTTGAAATTATTTTTTATTTCCTATTAATACTATTTTATCTTGAGTTTTTACAATTTTTATTTTCGGCTATTTCATTACGAATAATTACGCTTCATTATATTTCCTAAAGAGTTCCTGTTTTTAACACAGTCGTAAAGAGCTCCAAAGCTCATCATCAAACAGGAATTAAAAACTCAGATGGCGCAGGACTTATGAACTAATGAACCTCTACCACTACTGGAGTATCCTCCTCCACTCTCACACCGATTAGTCTCCAAAACTCCAGTCCAAGGAATTTATTCATCATTCAGGAAGTTTCACTTCTCCCCGTATCTTATGATTATTAATTTATCTTCTTCAATATATCTACCTTTGTACATTAAGGGCAATGTACATCTTAATTGTGGGGGGGGGGTCACTTATATCTATATCAGAAAAATCCCTGAATTTTGTTTTATTCTCATGCGATCTTCTCATATCATTATTAGAATGAATTCCGACTAGTTTATAATGTTTATTGATATATCTTGAATTAAACATAGGCATTTATGCATTGATTGTTTAAACTTTAAGACATTAGGGAATCAAGCATGATAAGTTGATTTTTGAAGAATTAAAAACTTTAGGTTGTTTTCCCAAGTTTAAGTATTATCTTGAGTAGGAATTCACAAGTTTAAACATCAAAAAGCCATAATTTTTGTGAGATCTTGAGCCTTTAGAGCATCTACTATTCCTTTCATGCTCACTTTCATTATGAGTGTGTCAGTATTGATTTGTTATTCTAGAAATTGCTTGATTATGCATGTCAAAACCACACCATTTGATTTGATATATCAAAATGATAAAGGCACTTAGGTTTAACCCACTCACTCCATAAAAGCCTACCTTCACAATTAACCCTTAGTGAACCCCCTTGAGCCTAACAACTCATTCATTAATTTACCCTCAATATTATCCCATAACTTATTTGTTAAAATCATCTAAATTAATTTTATCCCTATTTTTGTTGAGAATTGAGTTGGAATAGTTGCTTAGCTATGTTTTATTCTATTTTGTATTTGACTTGTTCTAAAAAAAAACATGTATACATATAAGTAGTAGTGATCTTTTGAGCTAAAGTAGTTAAATTCCATATTCCAAGAAAAAAGCTCTGTTGTACGCAACTGATGACTAGTCATTTTTCTAGTTAGGCAATTTTTCAATTCAACCTCGATCCTAACCCTTTCTTCCATCTTGTGACCACACCCTCTAACCAAAGCCACGTTACAACCCTCTAAAGACCTTTCGGTTGATGTTTCATCTCAATTTATAGTGGTGGAGATTTGATTTCATGCAAGTCTGTGGTAATGACTTTTCATTATTGACTATTGAGTGCTTCATTTATTGCCCTTAAACACCTCGAGTGATTTAAGTGAATCTTTAGTTAGGATGTGAAACTCTGTTATATTTTGAATCAAAGTTAATTACTTAGATGAGGGGAGAAACCTATGTTTTCATGATAAAATGCTCAACTTGGAATGTTTGAAACTTTGATGTTCTTTTAGTCAAATTTTCAATGTTTGATTACCTATGGATTATTTTGAGATATTATCAATAGAAATTATAAGTTGAGAAGAATTTGTTTTGATCATGAGTTGAGGATTTTGCTTGAGGACAAGCAAATGCTTAAGTGTGGGGGTATTTGATAAACTGTAATTTATACATATTTATACCCCATGCTTAACACATTTTATGGATGATTTTTCCTTAGATTTGGCAAATTCGATGCTCTTAATGCCTTAATTTCATGTTTTATACTTAGGTGAGCATAGAAGAGTGAAAGGAACGAGAAACGGGCCAAAAATGGAGAAAATGGGCTAACGTACGAAATCAACATGGCCTAGACTTCCTCACAGGGGTAGACCATATGGCCATGTCAATTTGGCAGAATCAAAGCACGACTCACACGGGTGGACTACACGCCCGTGCCTATTTAACAGGCTTGACCACGGCCTGAAGTAATCGCACACGAGCGTGTCCCTGTCGAGCCCAAGTTGAGTTCAATTTGGAAATACACCCTAGAGTAGGAGGAAAATGGAGGCACAGGGAGGAGGGAAGCCATTACTCGAAGGAAACCGATTGATCCATCTCAGAAGCCGGATTCATCATTAAGACTGAAGATCTCCCCTCAATTTTCCTTCAGGAGTTTTGGGTTTTCTTTATGTTTTGTATTCATTATTCTTCTGAGATGTTTTCCTTTTTAGTTATGAACTGAATCCCCTAAATACCTAAGGGGAATGAAACCTAAGACGAATCTTGTTATTATTTTCTAAATTGTATGATAAATATTTAACTTGTTCTTAATTATGTGTTCTTAGTTCTTGTTTTGATATCCCAAGATACTGAATCAAGATAAGCTCTTATTCAGAGGAGGAATAGACCCTGTATAATAGTACATTTTTCATATTTAAGCAGAGTTGATTGCGCGCCTAAAGATAGGGTGACAAGATTTTACCGAATTAGGGTGAAACCTAATAAAGAGATCCATAGATGGAGTTAATGCAACCCTAGGGTGTTAATTAGAGAAAAGTCTCAATTATTCAATCTAGGGATTAGACATTATTAGTCTTGACTAGGGATAATAACATAACTTAGGGATCTCTATGGAATAAGTTATTGAATAAATCATCCGATTCGGAGTCAGAATAACAAGTGAAGTCTAAGTGGAAATTTCCTTAGGTATTGTCTTAATTCAATCGTTTTCCCTAAAAGTAATTCCCCAATTATATTCTCTATGAATTCTCAGTTTAGATAATTAGTTAGTTAAAACAAAACCTCCTTATTCTTAGGCTAGATAATAAAAAGACATTCATTACTAGTACTTTTAGTTCCTTTAGGTTCGACAATCCGGTCTTGCTAAAACTATACTACTGTTCGATAAGTACACTTGCCTACATCACGATAATAGTTAATTTCAAGAACGATAATTATAAATATTTAAAACCTATCACGAAATCACGCGATTAGCGGTATTATTTATATCGTGAAAAGGTCATATTTACACTGACTATAAGAGTCTGAAGTATTTAATGACACAGAAAGACCTGAATTTGAGGCAATGCGAGTGGCTCGAGTTAATAAAGGATTATGATTTTATTATTGACTATCATCCGAGAAAGGCCAATGTTGTGGCGGATGCACTGAGTAGGAAATCTTTGTTTACTTTAAGAGCAATGAACACCCGGTTATCTTTGTCAGATGATGGCTCGGTTGTAGCTGAATTGAAAGCTAGACAGACATTTATATAACAAATCTATGAAGCATAGAAGAGTGACAATGAGTTGCAAGATAAACGGGAGCAATGTCAAAAGAATTCTAATTCAGAGTTTCAAATTGGGTCTGATGATTGCTTATTGTTTAAAAACAGAATATGTGTTCTGAAGAACTCAGAACTGGTACAAAAGATTTTGTATGAAGCTCATAATGGTACAATGTCAGTTCATCCTGGTAGTAATAAAATGTATAATGATTTGAAAAAGATGTATTGGTGGTCGAGAATCAAAAGAGATATTTCTAAATTTGTAGCCAAATGTTTAATATGTCAACAAGTGAAAGCTGCGCGTCAGGTGTCTTCAGGGTTATTACAACCAATCAATATACTTGAGTGGAAATGGGAAAGGATTACCATGTACTTTGTAATAGGATTGCCCATGTCACCAAGAAAGAAAGATGCCATTTGGGTAGTTGTTGACCGGTTAACAAAGTCGACACATTTCATACCAGTACGTATGGACTTTTTATTGGATAAATTAGACATTTTTGAAATTGTTAGATTGCATGGTGTACCAATTTCTATTGTTTCTAATAGAGATCCTTGGTTTACATCTCAATTTTGGTATAAATTGCAAGAAGCACTAGGGACACAGTTACATTTTAGTACTGCATTTCATCCCCAAACTAATGGTCAATCAGAACGGGTAATCTAGATTTTAGAAGACATGTTACGGTGCTGTGTGCTTGAATTTGAAGGTAACTGGGAAAGGTATTTGCCTCTGATTGAATTTTTCTATAATAATAGCTACCAATGCAGTATTAAAATGGCACCATATGAAGCTTTATATGGTCAGAAATGTAAAACACCATTGTACTGGACAGAGCTCAGTGAAAAGAAGATTCATGGGGTTGATTTAATTCGAGAAACTGAGGAAAAAGTAAAGGTGATACAAGATAGCCTGAAGGCAGCTTCAGACAGACCAAATTCTTATGTTGATCTTTAAAGAAAAGAAATTGAGTTTGAGATTGGTGATAAGTTATTCGCCAAAGTCCTCCGGTTTGGCCGTAAAGGAAAATTAAGTCCTCAGTTTATTGGAAAATATGAGGTCATTGAAAGAATTGGACTGGTAGCTTATCTGTTAGCATTACCGCCAGAACTTGAAAGAATTCACAATGTTTTTCATATGTTAATGTTAAGATGGTATCGATCGGATTCATCAAATGTTATCTCTCCAACAAAAGTGGAAATTCAGCCCGACATGACATATAATGAGGAACCAATTAAGATCTTAGCACGACAAACAAAAGAGTTGAGAAATAAAAAGATAGCATTGGTAAAGGTTCTTTTATATAAACATGGAATTGAAGAAGATAATTGGGAACCTGAAGATATCATGAAAAGCCATTACTCAAATCTTTTCACTGGTAAGATTTTCAAGGACGAAAATCCTTAAGGAGGGAGAATTGCAACTGATCGCGTGATTCGTAACAAGTAATAAATATTTATAATGAAGATCAAACCTAGACTAACTATTATCATGACGAAAAGGCAAGCGCACCTATCGAACAATAGTATAGTAATGGCAAGACTGGGATACCGTACCCAAGGGAACCAAAAGTACTAGTAACGACTGTCTTTTTATTATCTAGCCTAAAAATAATGGGGTTTTGTTTTAATTAACTAATTATCTAAACTAAGAATGCACAGAGAAAAAGAATTGGGGAATTGCTTTGGGAAAAATCAATTGACTTGAGACAATACCTAAGGAAAAATCCACCTAGACTTTACTTGTTATTCTGGCTCCGAATCGGATGATTTATTCATTCAACTTGTTCCGTAGAGACCCCTAAGTTATGTTATTATCCCTATTCAAGACTAATAACGTCTAATCCCTAGATTGAATAACCGATATTTTTCTCTAATTAACACTCTAGGATTGCATTAACTCGATCTACGAATCCCCCTATTAGGTTTCACCCTAATTTGGCAAAATCTTGTCCCCCTATTTTTAAGTGCACAATCAACTCCGTTTAATTATGACAAAAGTACTCTTAGACAGGGTCTATTCCTCCTCTGAATAAGAGCATGTCTTGAATCAGTATCCTGGGATATCAAAACAAGAATTATGAACACATAATTAAGAACAAGTTAAATATTTATCATACGATTCAGAAACTAATAACAAGATTCGTCTTAGGTTTCATTCCCCTTAGGTATTTAAGGGTTTAGTTCATAACTAAATAGGAAAACATCTCAGAAGAATAAAGAATACAAAACATAAAGAAAACCCAAAACTCCTGAAGGGAAATTGAGGGGAGATCTTCGGTCTTGATGATGAATCCAGCTTTTGAGATGGATCAATTGGCTTCCTTCAGGTAATTCCTTGCCCCCCTTCTCCATCTCCCTTTTTCTCCTCCTCTAAGGTGTATTTATAGGCTTTGGAATGCCTAGAAACCCTCAAAAGTGGCCTTTTCTGAATTGGACTTAACTTGGGCTCGGCAGGGAAACACCGTGTGACACGACCGTGTGACGTGATTGCCAAGCCGTGTTCGATCCGTTAAATTGCACACGGCCGTATGGGTCAATGGCCAGGCCGTGTGAATCGTGAAAGCCTTGGTCGACACCCTCGAAAGACACGGGCTTGTGAGCTGCTCGTGTGGCAAGGCTTAAGTCGTGTCATCTTCTCGATTTGGTCTGTTTTGTCCATTTTTTGCTCTTTTTTGGCTCCTTTCGCTCTCTTATGCTCTCCTAAATATAAAACATGAAATTAAAGCATTAGGAGCATCAAATTCACCAATTCTAATGAGAAATCATCCATAAAATGCATTAATCATGGGGTAAAAATATGTATAATTTACGGTTTATCAAATACCCTTACACTTAAGCATTTGCTTGTCCTCAAGCAAAATCCTCAACTCATAATCAAAATAAATTCTCCTCAACTTATAATTCTTATCGATAATATCTCAAAATAATCCATAGGTAATCATATATTAAGAATTCAACTAAAAGAATATTGTGTCCAGAATATCCGTTCAAGATTTTAGAAAACCATCACACCTATAAATAAGTAAAACCAAAAACCCAAAACCAACTTCAAAATCTTAAAAGAATCTAAAGTCCCAGAAAATACAACCTCAATGCCAAAACTTAATAACCCAAAACAAAATAAAATAGTAAAATAGATGGTCACTATCGAGTCCTTCGCTGTACCGATCCACCTAAAACTGCGGGTTACCTATACAGAAAAATAGAAAAGAGGTGAGTTTATGTAAACTCAGTGTGTAACCCAACAGAGTTAAACATGTGTACAAACAAAATATCACAAATCAAACATATTCATAATCGAGCCTGGGCCCGTGTCAGATACAGATACAAATTCAGATTTGAGCCTACTTCAGATAGAGATATACAAATCAGATATCAGAATCCTTCCCCCATCCTCTACACACCATCTTCGACCATCCCTACACATCATGTGAGGTTTAAAATACTCACCCAGCCCTACCCACCATGCTGTACAGATACGGTACATATCAGATATAATGCAGCTGTGCTGCTAGATATTAGGCATAATCTGTCTTTCAGAACACTTCTTCCAATATACATCATCACACCCCAATATTAGTAACAGAACATGCATACAAAATTAACAGATAAATCATGCTTAACATGCTTTCATAAATGAAGAACAGATAAACAAATATAAGCATGCTCATAACCATATTTCAGTTCAATAGATCGCTTAATTTTAGGGTTAGATAGCATTTACCGACCCTACGATAGGCCTACAGTCGATTAGGACAACCCGTGCAACCCTAAGAAAAATTTCAGTATAACGGGCCACCATGTAGGCCCACACACCTGTGTGGCCCACACACCCAGATTGGCTTTGCCCTTGTGGATCACACGGCTTGGCCCAGACACGCCCCTGTGGCATACACGTGTTGCCCACACGCCCAATTTAGCCTAGCCCGTGTAGCTCACACGACCACACTCTGGTCATCACATGATCGTATCTTGCACACGGCCTGGCCTTTGTCGATCACATGATCGTGTCGTCGCACACGGCCTACCACATGGCTTACCACACGGCCGTTCGTGTGGCATCGACAGATTGCACTTTCAGCTTTTGTCGAATCTTTTTTCTCTGCGTTTCGTGTACACACCTAGTACTGTTTCTCTGCAAAAACACTTTCGAATAGACTGACACCTAAAAATGATACCACAAACTTTCCAAAATCAGTTATTATTCTCGATTAAACTAAAATCATGAAACTGAAAATGTTTCAAATCAAATGTTTAACACTTACTCGAACACCCCGAACAATTCAATTACAATTCTGAACGAGGAGAGCGAATATCTTCTTGATTCACTGTTGCCAAAACAGACAATAAGGTTCCAACCGAAGATTTCGAAAATACAATAACGGATTTAAAGAACCCTTACTCGAGCAAACCAATCTATGCTCACATACCTTAGTCGAGCGAGAAACCCCAAAATACCAAAGATGACGGTGGAGAATAAGAGTGATGAAAAAAATTGAAGAAGCAAGAAAAGCCGAAATTTTGTTAAAGAAGGAGAAAAATAAACGTCAAAAGAAACAAATGAAAAGATTTTTAGGAAATAAAAAGATTTCAAAATCCCCTTCAATCCCACTACTAACTGATAACTACCCACTCACACAGCTTCTTAATTCAATCAGAACTCTCTCCCCTAAAACTGATAAAAAATAAATACCTACGCTTACATAAGGATTCGAACACAGGACCTCCAACACTTTAACTCCTTACCACTAGAACCAATAGGCTCATTCTGATATGAAATTACAAATACATTAATATAAGCCCACTGAACAAAGATAGGGCTTAAACCCAAAAATAACATAATTTGCTAAAGACAAGGCTTGAACTTGGGACCTCTCATACATACCCAGAACACTTAACCACTGAAGCAGATACACATTTATGTCAAACAGTTACAGAAATAGAAATAAAAATATTGGGGCGTTATAGTATTGTCATCATCCGAACTTGCCACAAACTAAAATTTGTAATTCTATTGAACATCTAAATATCGAACCTTGACACTACCATATCTAAACGGGTTGACTACAGAAATCGAACTAGTACTGATACTAGTTTGTAGGGGATAAACTTGGTTAAGCAAAAAACAAAATGAATAAAATAAGAATTGAAAAGATCGAATCCGAAAATTTTACGTGAAAAACTCCTCAAAAGATGTTAAAAAACCACGGACAAAAGGAGATTTCACTATAATAAAGGAGAGTACAAAATATAAAGAGAATTAAAAGAAAACTCGAAGACCCACAAGAAAAATCTTTCGAAACAAAGAATAAAATTCTCTCAATCTAAATATGTTTGTCGTATAAAACCTAGAGTAACTTAGACCTATTTATAGGCTGAAATTTGTAGCTTATATGGTTACAACAACTCTAGATTAATTAGAGTTTAAGTGAGAAACTAAAAATAAATTTTAATTAGGATAACAAAAGCCAAAATAAACTTTAGTCAAAATAAAAGGCATTCTTCCACAGTTTGAATATCGATATTAGTTTATTATAATTTAAATAATATTATTATTATTTTTTTATAAGTTATTTTATATATATTGTTAAATTTTTTTAATGTTAAAATTGTTAAAATTTGATTTTTTTTATAATATTATATTTATCTATACTCTATTTTAAACAATAAATATAAGTTAAATAAACATTGTAGAATAAAATTGTAACCTATATGGAAATTTATGTAATATTTTATTACCTTTGATTACCTTGGACTTAATCATTCTATTTTTTTACCTTTTATTTTAACAATTTGTAACGCCCCAAATTTTATGCTTTGGCTTTTGTGATTAATTGACATAATTGTGTATCTGCTTCAGTGGTTAAGTGTTTTGGGTGTGTGTAAGAGGTCCTGAGTTCAAATCTTAGCTTGGGAAAAATTTTGGTTTTTATATGTATGAAGCCTTGTCTTGGGTTGTAGGGCTTATAAGTAATTGGTTGGAAAAGCTTGTACGAATGGGTCTGCTGGTCTGGTGGATAAAGGGAGTGTGGATGTGAGGGAGGTCTTGGGTTCGAGTCTGAATGAAGGCATTATTTTTGCTACTACTGCCGTGGGAGTGTTTGAGTTGGCTTGGGATACTGAATGTTTGCAACAGCTGAGGTTTGTGGGAACAAAACAAGGGATTGGGAGTAACCCAAATCATTCCACTCTCTCCTTGCCGAATTTCTCCTTACAAATTTCCCTTCTCTATATTTTCTCTATTTTCTTTTTCTTTCCAGCCAAAAATCTCCTGTTGCTGTATATTTTTTCTTTATTTTAATATTAATTTTTGGTCATTTTTCGTCACCGTTACTTATCTCTGCGCTTGGCGTGAATTTGGTAAGTGTTGGGGTGCTTTTTGTCTCATTTTTGTGTTTGTTGAGTGGTTAAGAGACTCTTTTCTGTTTAGGAGACAATCTAGGTGCTGTGGATTGCTAAAACGACACTTTAGACAACAAGGAACTGCTGTTGATAGTTAGAGGTATGGACATCGTTAACTTTTGGGATTTGCCTATTCTTAGAAACTTGGTTTAAGTGACTAACTAAGGGACATATTGTTCTATATTAGGTTCTGGAGTGTTCGTGGTTACGTTAGCTTCGAATCGATACCAGGTGTGTACTCTGATTACACGAAAAAACGAGATTCAATGAAAGCTAAAAAGTAAACTGTTGATGCCACACGGACGTGTGGACTGCCTGTGTGGTAGGCCGTGTGCCGATACACGGCCCTGTGGTCGATGAATCAGGTCGTGCGCATGTGACAC
This sequence comes from Gossypium hirsutum, assembly GCF_007990345.1. Classification (NCBI taxonomy): domain Eukaryota; kingdom Viridiplantae; phylum Streptophyta; class Magnoliopsida; order Malvales; family Malvaceae; genus Gossypium; species Gossypium hirsutum. The sequence goes on from NC_053430.1 coordinate 12,521,766, forward strand.
AGTCGCACGACAGGGCCATGTGATGTTCGGCGAGGCCATGTGTGAGACATGGGCTCGACCAATTGGGCCGTGTTGGCCACACAGGCCTGTGGGCCCACATGGGTGAACCACACAGACGTGTGGAAATTTGGGCCAGGCCGTGTGGATTTGGGTCGTGTGGGCCGCACGAGCGTGTGGTCCTATACGGGCATGTCACATGGGCGTGTGAGCCCATTTTTCTGAAATGTTCTGTAAGGTTGCACTGGTCGTCCAAGCCAATTGTGACCGGTTATAGGGTCAGTAAGCATTACTTAGACCTCTAATTTTTTGTAGATCTGATATGATTATGTGATGTATTATTAACGGATGTGCTAGTTAGCATGTATATCTGTTCTGTTCAGTAAATGGGTATATGTCTATTAATCTGCTTATTAGCATGCCATGTTTGTATGCTGCATTGCATTGGGGTGGGTTTGATGAAGTGAAGGAAGTATCTGAAAGGATTCATAAGCTTGTTGTCTGGCAGCTAAGCTGCATATTTTTGACGTGTGCTGCATTGCGGTACCTTATGGTGTATAGGGTTGGATAGGTCGATATTATCCCCATATTTGGTATGTAGGGATGGGTGGGTTGATTTTATCCCCACATGGTGTGTTGGGTTGGGCGGAATTGGTGTGCAGGGTTGGTGGGCATATTTTTCTATAAATCTAATCTGTTGCATGCTATATCTGACTTCGTGGGCTAAGGCCCAACTTTATATATACATTTGATCCTTTTTCTGAGTGGGCTAAAGCTCACACCGATTCTGTAAAGGGCTCAGGCCCGAAGTATGACTATTTTCTGATATCTGTCTGTATGCATGTTGAACTGTGGGGATGTACACACTGAGTTGTGAAACTCATCCTTTTCTGTTTATCTGTCCAGGTAATCCCCAGCAGTAGTTGGATTAGTGCAGTAGAGGACTCGATGGTGACCCCAACTTTCCACTTATGGGTTTTATAGTTTAAACATTTCATTTCGTTCCTTCTTAATTATTTTAGGAATTTTGGATGTAATCTTGGACTTGGACTTTCAGTTTTGATTTGAGATTAGAACTGTGAATTCAGATTTTAGAACTACAACGCTAGAGAATGGTTTTCTCGAAATAACTAAGGTTTTTTGTAAATTAAATTAGTTTTAAAAGCTTTCGCGATTTGAAATATGACTCTAGAATAAATTAAAGATAATAACTGGTACAGTTTTCACAAAGTGAAAAGGGTTTTCCTAAAACACTCTCATGTGACATTGCTTGATCCGGCCATAACGTCGAGGCCGGGTTTGGGGTGCTACACAAATATTATGATTTTAATTACATTTGGCTGATTTTTTAATTTCATTATTGAAATCTGTGTTTATGGTAACTTATAAAATTTCATTTGATGAAACCTATTAACTACAATTGTCATCATATTAGTGTATCAAATGGAAACAAGTAAAGTGTGTCGTGTAGCCTTTGTTTCCTTTTTTTAACATTGTATTGCTATACAATAATAGGAAGTAATTTTTTATACAATAATAGAGTTAAAGAATGGAGGTCACATGATTTGAACTTGTCTAATAATTGTCTGATAAGAGTTTTAACCATTGCTCCATACAAGTCAAAACACATAGAATAAATTTTAAACATGTATATACACAAACCTATTTACCGGTAAGATTTTCGGGGACGAAAATTTCTTAAGTGGGGGAGAGTTGTGACAGCCCTAAAGTGACCCTAGTCGGAAAGCGGTCTCGGGACCGCTAGACCGAGTCACCAAATTATTTGAATGTGATAATTATTGCCTAAAATATGTGAATATAAATGTGTGAAAGTTTTAAGCTTCGATTTAGTTAATTGCATGTGAATTTAGTTGATAGGACTTATGTGAGAAAATTTAGAAATGTGCTAGGCAAATGCTAGTGGCCTAATAGTGCATGTAATCAAAGGGGTGGACTTGCATGTCAATTTCCCCCCCCATTTAAGTACTAGTGGCCGGCCATGACAAGGGATGATGGGCAAAACATGTCATGAAACATGTTGTGTTAATGGAAAAATAAAATAAGAAGCATGGGCAAACATGTCATGAAACATGTTGTGTTAATGGAAGAATAAAATAAGAAGCATGGGCAATAAACTAATAAGAAATTGAAGGAAGAAAACAAAGAGAAAAAAAATGTGTTCATCATTCTCATGCATGACCAAAAAAAAAAGAAGAGAAAAGCTCTCATGTTGTTCTTGGCTGAATAGGAGAAAGAAAAAGAAGGAAAAAGAGCTTTGAGGAAATCAGCTATGGTGGTTTGATAGACTAAGGTATGTTTGATGATGTTCCATGAGATGCATGCATGTTTTAGTAGTTAGCTTGAGTTCTAAATAGCCCATGGTTCAAATCTTTACTATGTCATGGAGATGATATTCGGCCAAGGTGGATTGGTGTTGATATCATTTGCATGCTAAAAGTGAAGCTTTGTAATGGTGCATGTGATGGTGGATTGATGATTCTTGAATCTTCTTTTTAGCATTTTTGAGTGAGACATTAAGTTCTTTGTTTAACCATGACCAAAAATTGAAATGGTATGGTGTTGTGATGCAATCGGCCCCAACATAGACATGTATGTTCGGCCACATGAATAAGTACATAAGTTATGTGTATGTTCGGCCATAGGTAGCCTATTGATGGCTTTAGCTTGACTTAGAAAATTCGGCTAAGGGGAAATATTAGCTAGTATGTTGAATTCGATTCGTGATTTCGTACATATGTGACTCTAGTGTCTAATGTATATATGGGCTAAGTACCTTGAGCTTCTCTTTTGATGTTCGAATGAATTGTATTAAATTGCTTGATGTGATTAAAAATGCGTATGACCATTGTGTATTTGAGCTAAAAGGTGGCCATATGACCTATCAAACTCCTTGTCATATTCGGCCATAAGCTAGCAAAATGAGACTTTAATGAGTTAAATTGGTTTGAATTAAGCTCAAGAGCAAAGGGGAACTAAATCCGATAAAGGGAAGGAAAAAGTGGTCGAATAGCCGTCGAAACCGTTCGACAACATCCGAGGTAAGTTCTTGAGTAATAGAGCTTAAATTATGATTTGATTAGATCATGTTTTAAGCAAATCAAAATCGTGCTCTTTGTGTGTGGCTATTGAGCCGAAATGGCAAGAGTGATAAGTGTCTTGTGTTTGAGTTTTGCTAATGAAAATGAAATACGAATGTGTCATGATTTATTGTTAAATGTGCATGGTTATTCGAATGATGTCCGGGCTAAGTCCCGAAGGCTTTGTGCTAAGTGACCATATCCGGACTAAGATCCAAAGGCATTTGTGCGAGATACTAATTCCGGGCTAAGTCCCGAAGGCATTTGTGCGAGTTACTAAATCCGGGTTAAGTCCCGAAGGCATTTGTGCGAGTTACTATAACCGGGCTATGTCCCGAAGGCATTTGAACCAGTAGCTATATCCGGTTAAATTCCGAAGGTACGTGATTTGGGAATGAATGATCTTGCTGTAAAAATTTCAGTTAATACGCTTGTAACATCCCAACATTGAGGTATGTTTCGTATGTGCTTTGAATTAGTTGAGCCCTTACAAATAAGTATTCGCTCAGTTGATAAATGAGCTACCGGCATTTGGCTAAGTTGATCTTTGTGTATGAATAAAAGGGTTGGTAATGTGAAGTAAGTATGATATTGAAAATTTGTGCATATGAAATTATCCGTTTAGCTACATGAATGCTATACTTTGGTTGTGTCTAAATTCTTTGCTCAAAACTTACTAAGCATTTAATGCTTACTCCGTTTCTTTGATTCTCTGTTTTATAGATTTTGATTCTTCAGCTATCGGACTCGGGATTTTGAAGTCGAAGTCGCCCACACTATCAAAACCCCCTTTTGGTACAATTTTGGTTGAACTTCGAAATGGCATGTATAGGACTACCCTTTTTGTTGTGAGTCATGGACCCTTTGGATTTGTATAATTTTGGATAGCCATGCGAAAATGGCTTATATATGTTTGAGCATAATGTTATGCTCATTTGGTATGGATATGCTTAACAAGGATTGGCCATGGGAATGGTTAACCACTATCATAATTTGTGCTATTTATGCTAAAAGGGCTAGTTGAATCATGGAAACTATGAAATTGGTAAAGTCTACCTTAAAGGCAGATGCTGACAGCAGCAGTGATGTAGATTTGGAAAATCACTAAAAATAGTAGGAATGGAATTAAATAGTGAATAAATTATGAAAACGAACCTTGATGAATCTATTTTCATAGGAAAGTAACGAAACGTTCATATGAACAGTATATTATGAGATGCTAAAGTTTTCGTGAGACAGGGCCAGAACGGTTTCTGGATTCCCTGTTCCGACTTTGGAAATTTATTATAAATTAACCAGAGATAATTAGAAGTCATGCCATATATAAATAGATTCCTTTTTGAGTCTAGTTTCTATAGAAACAAACGACATCAGTATTTAAGCCCTGTACAGGGAGATATCCAAGTCGTAATGCGCAAAGGTCAGTGTAGTCGATCCCTGTAACATGGGAGACTTTGACTAGTAAACTGTACTAATTGGCCCGACCAAAAATTCTAGAAAAAAATTTGTAGATGCATATATGGGTCTAGTTTCACGGAAAAATCACGAAGCTGATTTTTGAGTTGTGAAACTCAAGATATGATTTTTAAGGTGACAGTGACGCAGTTAGCCAGCTTGCCTGGAAAATTTAAAATGGATTGTGCAAAGAAGTGATTTAAGTCTGCAAACCCCTCGTGTCTGACTCCGGCGACGGACTCGGGTACGGGGTGCTACAATTTAGGTTCAACGAGAAAAATGAAGCCCCGTAATTTAGGGTACGATTTTCTCAAGTCTCTAAAATTGGAAACATTGCCTTATTACCTTAAAATTTCCTTTTTTAAACAATAACAGGTGTAATGTTTACAACAATGGGTACTTATCTTATTTAAAACGGTAATGTGCGAATAAAATCATTACACTAATAAATAATGAGAACATAAATAAACTAATAAAAAAACAACTCACGATGATCACATAATTTATACTACTTAAATACTAATATGAACAATCCAAAATAAAAAGTAACTAATATAGAATAATTACCATCATAATAACAATAACAATAAGCAAGTAAGAAAATGTAAGCAATTTAATCTTTGAAAGTATATAAAAAATTAAAAATAGATAGATAAATGAATAGATAAAAAATGAAATAATAATAATAATAATAAAATGAAAAATATGAAAAATATAGTGCATAATAGAAGGAAATAAATCAATTTTAAATATTTAAAAAGTAAGGAACAGTAAACAAATAGATAAATAATGAAAAAATAATAGATAAAAAAAATAAAAGCTATAAATGGTCAAAGTTAAATAAATGAAGACCAAAATGGAATTAAAATGAAATTAGAGACCTAAATCATAATAAAATAAAATAAATTGAGTTGTAAAACAATGCAAAGGACCACTTCAAAATGCGCAAAAATACGAGGGATTAATTGGGAAAATATCCCAAAAACTACACTATTTCCATTGATGAGTCGAAGGACCAAAATGAAATGAAAGTAAAATTACAAGGAAAAAATTAAAAGGAAAAAAAATAGAAATAGGACTTGATTTTGAAAGCAGTTAAAAATGGAGGGACCAAAGAAACAAATAAACCTACCCTTATCAAAGCACACGGGTCTGAATCGAGTCGGGCCGGATTTGGGTCATTGGGTCATCCAATACGACGCCGTTTCAAGTATCCCTCCGTTAAAATGATCTAGGGACCAAAGTGAAAATAAAATAAAACTAAACGGTTGAATTTAAAAAAAAAGAAAAAAGACCACATTGAAATCCACTTAGAAAGCGGAAGGACCATTTGCGCTAATAACCCATTTACCAGAAACACGTGGATCCTGAGGCTTGCAGGTCGAGTCGCACGGGTCAGCCTTAAACGGCACCTTTTTAAGGCCACTGAAACAGACCCTAAATGATGTCGTTTCACCTATTCTATAAAAGCAATTTTTTTAAAACTCATTATGCCCTTCTTTTTAAAAAAAAAATCAAAGCTCTCAAATATTCTCTCATCCCCCCTCTCCGATGATTGGGCTCCTTTGGTGGTTCGCCCTACCGCCGCTGTGGCCAGTGGTCGATGTTGCGAAAAATAGGCTTTTAGCCCCGCTTTGAAGCGCCTTTGGAGGCCAAGCCATCAAAACCCGAAGAGCCGAAAGGAGATGGCTCTCGACCCTCTTTTGGGTCTGATTTCGATGACGGAGAATGGCACTCCGACTTCGCGACCGCGGGGAATTCAGGTGAGCCTCTTTTTTCTTTTTCTTATTGTATTTTTTATATACAAATATTAAAACAAAAAAGATTTTAAACTGTAGAAAATGAAAGAACGAAAATCACCTTTTCGGTTTTTTGTTTTCGATTAATATTGGCTTTTTTTATTTGATTTTTGTGTGTTCGTAAAAAAAATGATACACTATACATGGCTTTTTTATAGCCGAAAGAAAGAAAAAAATACAACATTTTTTTTGCATTTTCTCTGTGCTGTTTATTGTCTTTTTTACAGGTACAGTGAAGACGTGGAGGCACGCGGTGGTGGTACAGAGGGTACGGAGGCGACGTGGCGCTAGAGGCTGGAGGCTAGGAGCTGTTGGTTGCGGCGCAAAGGGGAAACCTAGGGTTTCTGTGAATGTTTGATTTTTGGGCCATTTGGGCCTGTTTTTGGGCCATCGGGCTTGTAAAATTTTTGAGTCAAGTTTTTATTTTTTGGGCTTGATGTAAATTGACATTGGACTTATTTATTTATTTTTTGCATTTGTATTTGGATTTGGCTTGTTAATTAGGCCCAGGCAGATTTGGGCCTGTACACCTATAATTGGATCGAAGAACATGAACCCAAAGTGCATCATCCTTTGAAGTTCGGTTAAACCCCAACTTCAATAAGAATGAAGTATTTTGGTCCCCCAAATGTCTAAATCCTAAACCTCCACGACCACGAGGTTGATACACAGAATCTCAATCAACCAAAGACATCTTCTTCCTACCATTAGCAGTTCCCCATAAAAATTGTGTAACGATACGTTCGATCTCTTCACAAACACCTTTTGGGATCTTCATAGATTGCATAAAGCAATTCAGGATGGATAGAAGAACCGGATGTGCAAGAGTAGCTTTACCTACGAAGGAAAGTTGTCTGGCATCCCAATTATTCAGCTTACTCTGCACCTTTTCCACCACAAACCCTAATGTGCCATGAGTTGTTCTATCATGAAAAAGAGGGACTCCCAGATATGTTCTAAGGTTCTGAACTCTTTAGAAGCCAAGAAAAGTACTTATCTTATCACCATTATCCTCATCCACCACTTCAAAAAAAAAGTGTTCGTCTTACTAACATTAACCCGATGACCTGATAGAGAGCAAAAGCGGTCTAAAATTTCCTTAAGAATCATATTTTTCGAAACCTTTTGGAAATCGACTTTTATTTTAAAAAACAAAAAATAGAGTCATCACCAATCCTTTTTAATTATGTGTGATTGGATCACCTCAAGACTCATTAAATTTTATTAAAACGGTAATATTTAGTCTTACAAATTCAAAAAATGGGTTCCGGTTACATATGAGGAAGGATTAACACCCTCATAACACCCAAAATTGGTTCCTAATTGATTACTTGATGTCTTAGTGTCGAGGATTGAAAATATGAAGAGAATTTAGAACACGATTCCTCTTTGCATAATGTTATTAAGATATTACTTAACTAAATTAAATTAAATGGAAAATGCCTTATTTCAAGTTAACCGACAAGAAAAACTATGCCCCGTGAGTTAAGACATGATACCTCAAATTCTCACAAACCAGAATAATCGCCATTTGATCGCTACCTAAATCTTGCTTTTCGTTATTTTAAATAGGATATTCGATTATATCGATTTTAGGAAGATGCCATACTTCATAAATTAAGAGCACAACTCCTCAAATTCAAAAAATAATGAACATTGTCTCGGTTTTAAGTATTTTCCATACATTAAATAAAACGAAAATAACTTTTTAAAATGATATTCATTTAATTTATTTAGGCATAATGTAAGAATGAATAGATATATTTTAACATGATGGCATGGTAATTAACAAAGTAAAGCAAAATAGTGTTGGATAAAAGAAAATGATATTAGAATGATAAATAAATGAATAAAGAGAAAAACAAAAAAAAGGTAAAATAAAAATGTCATGCTAACGAATAATAATAATGCAACATCAATTTATAGTAATAATAGCGATAATCGTGTCATAACCATTATCATAATATTAATATAAGTAATAATGATGATGGTGATGATAAAATATAAAAGTACATAAAAAAGGAATATAAATAACATAAATTCTAAATATTTAAAAAGGTAAAAAAAAGTTCATAAAGGGGTAAAATTAAATAAACGAAGGATTGAATTGAAATTTAATTGAAATTAAAAGCATAAATTATATATAAAAATAAATAAATAAAGGACTAAAACAAAAAATGCAAAAATAAACAGGGACCAAATGGGTAATTATCCCAAACCTTAGGACACACGTCATTCTCTAGAAGGTCAGCAAACTAAGGACTAAATTGAAAGCAAGCTAAAATTGAAGGGTATAATCTACAAAAGAGAAAAAAATGGAATTTGAACCACATCGAAGAGGGTTCAAAGGCAGAAGGACTAAGAAGCAAATAAACCATTCCCATGAAAACATGCGGATCCTAGGAGATCTAGGTCGGGTCGGTGGGTCAGGCCTGAAACGACGCCGTTTTGGAACTTATGAACCTTGGCCAAAACGATGCCGTTTGTTGATGCCTATTTAAATCAATTTTTTTTTAAAAAAATCATTTCAGCTTAGATTTAAAAAAAACCTTGAAACCCTCTTTTTTTCTCTCAACCCTCCCTCAACCAGACCATTGAGCCACCGTAGGCCACCGTGGCCACGAGTCATTGGCGACAGCGACCGTCGCCTCTGGTGGCCAAAGTAAAAAAAAAAAGAAGAAGAAGCCCTTTTTAGCCATTTTTTAACCCTTTTTGACCCTTTTTTAAAGTAAAATGACGAAACACTGACGATATTTTTAAGAAACCTTTTAGTTTCTCTCTTCTGACGAAACTTCAATGATACTGTCTTTCATCAAAGATAATGGCCTTAGCCTCGCACGACGAAGAACAAAACGACGCAGGTGAGAAATAATAATTTTATTTATATTTTCGTAAATATAAATAAATAAAACAAACTATCTTTTTTTAAAACTTGTTTTTTTGTCTTTGCATTTTCAGTAAAAGATTACATGCCATTGTTATGGTTTTTATAGCCATATATTACAAAATTCCTTATCTTTTTGCTTTTTTCTTTTTTTCTTTGCCATTTCTACTTTCTGCTCTCTGTCCCTTTTTCTTTGCAAGTATTTGGGGGAAGGCCAACGGTGTTAGGGAGCCGCGCCTTGCCATTTTGGTGAAAGGAGGGGGAAGGGCCTCGGGCGGCGCATTGGATAACGTGGTGAGGGAGTGACACCGAATTGCTAGGGTTTTTGTTAGATTTTTAAGGTTTGGGGCTTGGGTTGATTGGATTTTTAAAGTTTTTTATTGGTTTGAGCTTATAATTTAGATTTTATTTATTTTATTTTTATTTTGTCTTTATTTGAGTTTATGTATTAGGCCAGACAAAATTGAGTTACTACAATAGCATGATCCAAATCAGCCTCGGAGAAAATAACGAGACCATCAACAAAAACAAGTGTGACAATTCAGAGTCCGAACGACACAATTTAATAGGATTCCACTAACCAGTGAATATCATATCTTAACAATTCCATACATAACACAAATATATATGGAGACAGCGGACATTCTTAATTTTAAAAATACTATAATCATGTGCAATGGTTCACCAAGCAATAAATGGTTGACTTTTGGTTTTCCATGTAGCAGGGTTTTTTTTATAGTTAATTTAACTCTTAATTATTCACCATAACAATAATCTATAGCAATTATAATTTTTTATTTGATTTTCATCTTTCAAGTCAAGTTAGACCAATTTAAACAATAAATTTAAAAAAAAAAGACAAGAATAAAATAATGGCGATTGACAACCAAGACATTGTGCTTAATGATTAATCAATATATATTTGGCTCATTATGGTAATATATATGGGAATTTATATGATTTAGATTTTTAACAATTTGACTAATTATATAAATTTTATACATAAATATGAGTAAATTGAAATGTTTAAATATTTATTCGATTTAAAAACATTTATTTCTTAAATATGTATTGAAAATAATATTTCAATTATATAAATTCAATTCAAAATATCATATTACTAATTTAATACTTATTACTAGTCTGAAAACTATTTTAGTTTTTTAAAATAAAAAAATCAAACTAATTTAGTGTTTTTATATAAGAGACAAAATTTATCCAAAATTTCCTTTCAAAACCAAAATTTATTTATTAAAGTAAAATTTTGATCTCCAAAGAAAATGGTATATGTATTCCTTTTTCTTTGGAAAAGTAATTTATAGGTAGAATTTTGTATAACTACAATTATAATTTATTTATTTGAATAATAACAACCAGAATCAATATTATAAAGCATGACCAAGTTGATAATTGAATTATATTTATATTGAGACCCAGGGTAGGATTAGGATTTGCTTTTTAGAATGGAAAATTTCATTTTTAGCTCTTTAAATTTTATAATATTTTAATTTAGTAATAAATTTGCATCTTAATCTTTCAAAAATAATATTTTGATTTAATCCATTAAAATTTATAATAATATAAACTATTAAAATTATAAAACAGTATTTTAGCTCTTATAAAAACATGCAATTTAGTTCTGGTCACTCTAATTCTTTTTGGCTTCATCCTTTATTAAGACCAACATAAATCTAGGATTCAAAGCTCAATCTCAAATTTCTTGGAATCCTAACTTTATCACTAGACGAAGATGCTAGAATATATATAACACCTATTTTTTTATATATAATACCTAAAACTATTTAACTCTCCCAACACATAAATAAGAAAAGAAAATGCGCTTGGGCACAATCAAAACTACATGCTCTTATATTTGTAACAATATCGATGTCAATTAAGTTAAGATTCAATAGATTATAATACGATATTTTTTTTAAGTTCTACAAATATAAAATAGTACAATTACAAGTACATGACAGAGTACAAATTGCAAGATAAGTATAAATACAAGTTCGACCAACAATAATTGTATGTAGAATCAATCAATACAATGTACAATGAACGAAGAACCAAACAAAATTCGAAGAGAAACCAAATAAAACCCACACAAAACATGTGCACATAGTAAAAAAGAAACACATAAATAAAAAAAATGCATATAATAGAATTCAAACCCAAAATTTTAAAAATTGGAACCTTAACCTTTGATAATTGCCCTGTATTTTCTCAAATGACATAAAAAATTGCAAAATGAGACAGGTTAGAACAAACGTTACCGCCACCAATATTTTCAATTCCTCCCACAAAGATTCCACGACCTTAAAAATTCCTACTTGAGCTGTGTCATTGACTACATCCGACAGAAAATGGAAACCAAAATGAAGAAAACGTGTTTTTCTCTTGCGATTTTAGTGCTGGTCGTCTTCAATTCAATTAACCATTCCAGAGCTATTTCAATGGAAACCAACAGCACCACCACCTCCATTATCGCCAACGACGAACAATTGGAGTTTCTAATGGATTCCCACTTCAGTAGAATCCTTCAAGGTAGTGGAAGTGTGGCCAACAACGCCCTCAAGCCTGGCCAGGCGGCGGCAGGTTGTGGGAGAAATCCTTTTGATAGCTGCCTTCCGAGCCCGAACCGCCCCATTACGACGCAAAATTGCGGCTATTACACCCGTTCCTGCGGCAGGTGAAAAACCGTAAAAATGTGTCTTGATAATTATTTAAGATTTGAAGTGTTCGGTTCCTTTTTTAATAATTTGTTGTGAATTTAATATTTCCTCTCCATTTGTTGGGTTGAGTTTCATTACATATTGGTGTGTTTCAGTAGTGATGGTCTTCATAGAATTTGGAATTGCTGGACTGTCTTTTTTTCTTTTATATATTTGGATGCTTCTCCTGAAGTCTATTGCTCCCTTTTATGTTTCACTTGTGTTTTCTTTAAATAAGAATACGAGAATACGATGTTTTAAGCATATTTCAAATTAGATCTATTAATTTTGATTTAGTTTTGAGAATTCGATCTAATCAACTCAAATTCAAATTTGATTCAATTGGGTTGATTATAAAAAAATAATTATTCAAATTTAATTAGATCCTAACCCAAAACAATCCAAACTCGAAATGTTAGAAAATTATCTAAAATCATGATGATTTGATCAAGAAACTTGAGTCTCAAACTTGAATGTCTTGAACCTATAAAATTTAAATCCAAAATGATTCCGACCTAAAGTTAATTTAAATTGAAATGGTTTGAAAATTTTAAAATTTAAATTACTTCAAAATATTGATTGGATCTAAAACCAAATTACCTCACTCAACTAATTGGTCTACTTCAAAATTCAAATATATAAAATAAAAAATTAAAAAATTTTAAATATATTAATATCATAAATATATACATTGAGATTATAATGTGTCTTACTATTGATTCAACAAGTTAAATTTATTTATTTGTTTTTTTTTTCCAAACTACTATATTTAAGTCTCAGGTTTGAGTCTCATTATACACAAATATTATGTGTAAATTTTTTTTAAAAAATTATTTTATTTTTATGTCTCATCATATGTGAATTCTATTTAAATTTATTCTGGTTTACATATGAATATGTTCTAATTTTTAATCCATATATTTCATTTTAAATTGATCGTAATTCTAATAAATTGAGATATTATTTTTTGTACTTATTATCTTCTTTTCAAACTCCCAAAAAAATCTATCATATTTAAACAAACTTACTTCTAATAGTTTTCTTAAGCTAATAATAATAGCAGCAATAACTCTCCAACTATGGCATAAATTTAAAGTTAGCTATTTTGGGTGGCAATGCAGTGAGCAAACTAAAAAAGAGTAAACAAAGGATACATGAGGTTGCTTATATAGTTCGATTTTCTTACGCCTATGGAATTTAGCTCAATGAGTAAATTTACTATGTTCAGTCCTCAATGCAATAAGTGATTCAAATTCTATTACTCTCTTAATATAGCAACCTCACTTTTTTAACTTAAATACTTACCTTTAAAGTCTCCCTTTGAAAACTTAGGTCGCAAAAACAACTTGTTTACTCTCAAATGCACTCACAAATATGTTTCTCAATGAATAATAAAGTGCTTTCAATACTCTGTACATAAATCTATACAAACCTCTCAACATATAATAGTTTTCCAAACTTGCTAACCTACTAGAGATCAATTACAATTCAATCCCTTAGTTATGGAATCTCAAAATACAATATACTAATAAAGACTAATGTAAAGTGGATTGTTGGAGATTCATTCTTCAAAGATATCTTTTATGCTATCCTGATCCGATCTCCACAATTCAAAGGATCCGATTGCTTGATCTAATCCAGCCCAATCTCCAAAGAAAATTGCTTTGAATGGACTGGTCTTTAAAATTGGGCTTGCATATATCCACAATATCAACACTATACAAAGTCCAAAACTTTTGTTTCAATAATTTGTCAACTCCAAATATAATAAGTATCTATCAATTGCAATGTTGATGGAAGTAACCACATCCATTTGGCACTTATCCAACCACTTAAAAACTTGCCTCAATAGAATCAATCCAAATTTACCAGACAAAACCAATTTAACTCACACAATCGATAAATTTAATTTAGATACATAAAAATTAGGGAAAAAATACCAATATCATAAATATATCTTTATTTGACACTCCATCCAAATCAAATAGAAATTTTAGCTTAATATGCAAATTTGTCACTATACTTTTAAGTGAAAATTGAAATTTGTCACTATATTTAAATTTGATTAATATTTGTCATTATCCTTGTGAATTAAAGATAAATTTACCACTAGACTTTAACTCTACTTTAAATTTTGTTGCTTTACTTGATTGAATTTTTCAACCAAATTTAATTTTTAATTGAATTTTTCTATTCAATCCTAATTTAAAATAATTTGAAGACAAAACTTAAATAAAAATATTTTTACATTTAAATTAAATATTTAACCAAAATAATTTAATTAATATAATATTAAAATTAATAAAAATGGTAATTTTATAAAATAAACTTATTTTTCCTTTATGATATATGTATTTTTAATTTTTATTTCATTAAATAAAAATTCTAATTTAATTTATTAATTTATTAATATTTATAAGTAAATTATTGTTTACTATTAAAATAAAATATTTGAAAAAAAAATTCTTATTAAATTATATTTTCAAATCATCAAAATTAATATTGAATGGTAAACGTTAATTAAAAAAATTGAAGTTAGTTGCAAAATTTAAAAAGGTTTAAAGTTTAGTAGTAAAATTAAATCATTTAAGAGTTTTCTTTCATATTTTCAGAATATAATGATAAATACCAATAAAAATAAAGTATAATGATAAATTGTGATTGATTTCAAATTTTCTTTAAATATTACACAAATATTAAATACATTTACTAACCATCATTGTCTCAAAAACTAAAATGTTGTAAATTCATTAATCTCTCTAATCTAGTCCAAATTGGATAGTTATTGAACTGCTAACAACCCATTAATAATCTGATTCAACCAATTGATTTACTGATTTATTTGTCTTTTGCAAACTACAATACTTAAACTGCTTACTTGTTGACAATTTTCTTAAACTAATTATTTTGAGGATTACTTCCACTAATTGCCTCAAACTATAGTACAAAAATTAAGTTCTCCCTAATTGAATTTTCTAATATTAATATTATAAAAATGAGATCTTTCAGTTAATTTAATCATTAGTTCAAGCATTAAATCAATGGTGAAGTCAGAAAATTTTTTAGAAGGGACTAGAATCGAATTATAAAATTTTTGAGAGATGAAAATGTAATTTTATCATATATTAATTTTTAATTCCATCATTTTGAAGGGATTGAATATAATATTTTTCATATTTTAAAGGGATAAAGTACAATTTTATCATAAATTAACTTATAATTTTAATATTTTAAAAAATTAAATTAAAATATTTAATTTTTTAAGAGTTCAAAACTACTGCTAACCCCAAATGTAACCATTGCATTAAATACTAGTTTAAATTTAATGCATTATATATTTAAAAATTATGGATCAAAATTTTAATGCATTTGACACGTTTTTTTATATTAATAACAATAATAATATTAACCGCAATTTAATAACTCGTAGTTGACCACTTGGTTTCTAATGTAGCAGACTTTTTCTCTGTATGGTTAAATTTGTTAATAATAAATTAATAAATATAATAATGGTTATGGCATTATTTTTATATTTTATTCATATAAATTTATATTGATTCGATTGAAACTTTTACTTGCCCCGAAATGCACAATTATATTATTAAATCTGATGCTTGATTATCTATAATATCAATTACATAAAATTGTGTAAAATAAATTTAACTTTATGTTTTCAAGGAATTTATCAACATTTGATTTATTTATTAATTTGATATATATTGTAGCGACCTAAAAATTTGGCAATAGGCGCTATTTGAAATGATTATTGAAAAATTAAAGTTTCAAATTTTATTTACAAAAGAGGAGTCGCCACCGATCTTTTTTTAGGTGTGATCGGACACCAAATAAAATCCTTTTTTAGAAGAATTTTTTTTAACTTTTCTAAAAAAAGAGAGACAATTTTAGGTCCACGTCAAAATCCAGAGAAAATTAGGGTCCGGGAGTCGGTTACGCGCGAGGAAGGTATTAGCACCCTCGCGACGCCCAAAATTGGTATCTCGTTAAACGCATGTTGTCTTAATTTTCAAAAATACGAGTTCCATTTAATATTTAGTCGTGATCCGATTGAAATACGAGAACCCCTTTTTTTTTAAAAAAACACGAGAATTTTGAAGCGCAGTATTTCTTTTTTAAAACGAAAGTTTTTTTTTTAAATACGAGAATTTTTGAAAACACGAGAATTTGTAAACACGAATATTTTAGAAACACGAAAATTTTTGGAAAAAAACGAAATTTTCTTAAAACACGACATTTTTTTTTGAAACACGGGAATTTTTAAAACAAGACATTTTTTTGAAACAAAATTTTTTCTTAAAAAAAAATTTTAAATACGAGAATTTTTAAAACACGAAAATTTTTAAAACACGGAAATATTTTTTTTTAAAACACGAATTTTTTTTTTAAAAACAAGAAAATTTTTGAAACACTAGAATTTTGAAAACACGAAGATTTTTGAAACATGAGAATTTTTAAAAGCACGAGGATTATTGAAAGCACGAAGATTTATAAAAAACGACAATTTTTGAAATACGAGAAATTTTTTAAACGCGAAAATTTTTTTCAAACACGAAAACTTTTGAAAACGCGAAAATTCGAAAATTTCTAAAATACGAGTAATTTTTAAAGATTCGAAAATTTGAAACAAGAATTTTTTTTTTAGAAAAACGTACCATATTTAACACGAATCGATGATATTCACCCCAACATGGCAATGAAATCGACGAATTAGTGTCAAACCAATTCAATTTAATATTTAATCGGGTTGTATTAAAACACGAGAAAATTTTTTTGAAACACGAGGATTTTTGAACATTTTTTATTTTTAAAACGGGTCCCGAATTTAACATAAGCCATCGATATTCACCCAACATAGCGATGAATTCGGTGACTCGATGCTAAACCGATTCGTTGCCTTATTTATTAAAATTATTTAAAATAAAGTAAAATTAAAATTTAATTAAATTGTAAATATAAATACAAAAATATAAAAATATATAAAATGCATAAAATGCTAATAATATTAAAATGAAATAACATAAAAATACGAGCATTAAATTAAAAGAGAAATAAATAAAATTACCGAAAAATCTAAAACACGAGCTTCGCCGAATGGGTTGCTAAAATTGAACCCCCTTTTTCTTCTTTTTTTCTTTTTTTCTTTTTTCCTTTTTTCTTTTTTCTTTTTTCTTCTTTTTCTTCCTTTTTTTTTCTGCTGGGCTGCCTTGTTGGGCTGGCCTGCGCGGGCCTGCTGGCTGGTGGCCTGTTGGCTGCTTGTTGGGCTGCTGGAATTGGGCCTATTGTTGGCCTGCCCTTTTTTTTTTTGTGCTGCTTCTTTCCCTTCTTTTTTTTGCTTTTTTTTTGCTTTGATTTTTTTTTGGGGCTTGTTTCTTTTTTTTTTGTTTTTTCTTGGGCTGCTGGGTCGGATCGGGTCGTAGGTGGGTCGGGTCGGGTTGACCCGACTGTTATAATATTTTTTATTATTTCTTTTTTTTTCTTTCTTTCTTCTTCCTCTTTTCTTCTTCCTTCTTCTTCCTTCTTCTTCTTCAAAGTCTAGCCTCCACCACCGCTTGCGCCGCCGCTACCTCCTCCGACGCCGGTACTCTTTCTTTTCTTCTCCTCTTTCTCTTTTCTTCTCTTTTCTTCTTTTTTCCTTCGAAAAAATCTCTCTTTTTGCAAGTTTTTTTTTTTATTTTTTTTCGTGGGTGTCCTCATTTTTGGAGTTTAAACTCCTTTTTATAGTTGGTTTTGCTTCTTTTTTGCAGGTAGCAAGTGGGGAAGGAGCAGCCACCCATGTTTATGGCCTGAAAATCTGGAAGTGGGTGCCCCAAATCATGTAACTTGTCTGAAGGACCAAATCGCAAATGCAGCAAAACTTCTGGGGCTAAATGTAATTTTTAGAAAATTTAGGATTAAAATGAAATTTAATGAAAGTTTAGGGGTCTAAGTGAAATTTAAAGAAAGTTTAAGGGTCAAAATGAAATTTAGGAAAAGTTTAGGTGTCAAAATGCAATTTTTATTTTTTAAATTTTTTTTTTTTTGAAATTTTGAAAATTAAACACAAACTCTAGTCGGACAAAAATTTAGTGCTTACAACTGCCCCTCTTTGCTTATCATTGTGAAACAAGGATAGTGCAAAGACTTAAAAGCACTAAATTTTGTTCAACTGTCCAATCTTTATTCTTTACTCGGCATGTGATCCTGAGCTCAACTCATTTCTCGCAATATGAATTGACTATTTAAAACTAGACATTAAAAATAGAAATTGAAAATAGCTCAGCACGTGAGCCAAGGCTCAACTCACTTCTCGCAATATGAGTTGATTTTTGAAAACAGAATTTGCAAAAGGCTCAACTCACCTCTCGCAATATGAGTTGATTTTTGAAAAATAGAAAAAGGCTCAACTCACCTCTCGCAATATGAGTTGGTTTTTGAAAAATAGAAATTAAAAGGCTCAACTCACCTCTCGCAATATGATTGATTTTTGAAAAACAGAAATTAAAATGCTCAACTCACCTCTTGCAATTTGAGTTGATTTTTTTTTTTTGAAACACAGAAATTAAAAAACAGAAATTAAAAACAGAATTTGAAAAGACCTCAGCGTCTGGCCTGAGACTCAACTCACCTCTTGCAATATGAGTTGATTTGAAAAAGTAGAATTAGTAAAGCAGAAATTGAAAATACCTCAGCGTGCCTTGAGGCTCAACTCATCTCTCGCAATATGAGTTAAGTTTTGAAAAGCAGAAATTGAAAATACCTCAATGTGTCTTGAGGCTCAACTCATTTCTCGCAATATGAGTTGAATTTTGAAAACAGAAATTGAAATTACCTCAACGTGTCTTGAGGCTCAACTCATTTCTCGCAATATGAGTTGAATTTTGAGAAGCAGAAATTGAAAATACCTCAACGTGTCTTGAGGCTCAACTCATTTCTCGCAATATGAGTTGAATTTTGAAAACAGAAATTGAAATTACCTCAACGTGTCTTGAGGCTCAACTCATTTCTCGCAATATGAGTTGAATTTTGAGAAGCAGAAATTGAAAATACCTCAACGTGTCTTGAGGCTCAACTCATTTCTCGCAATATGAGTTGAATTTTGAGAAGCAGAAATTGAAAATACCTCAACGTGTCTTGAGGCTCAACTCATTTCTCGCAATATGAGTTGAATTTTGAAAACATAAATTGAAATTACCTCAACGTGTCTTGAGGCTCAACTCATTTCTCGCAATATGAGTTGAATTTTGAAAACAGAAATTGAAATTACCTCAACGTGTCTTGAGGCTCAACTCATTTCTCGCAATATGAGTTGAATTTTGAAAAGCAGAAATTGAAAATACCTCAGCGTGTCCTGAGGCTCAACTCATTTCTCGCAATATAAGTTGAATTTTGAAAACAGAAATTGAAATTACCTCAGCGTGTCCTGAGGCTCAACTCATTTCTCGCAATATGAGTTGAATTTTGAAAACAGAAATTGAAATTACCTCAACGTGTCTTGAGGCTCAACTCATTTCTCGCAATATGAGTTGAATTTTGAGAAGCAGAAATTGAAAATACCTCAACGTGTCTTGAGGCTCAACTCATTTCTCGCAATATGAGTTGAATTTTGAAAACAGAAATTGAAATTACCTCAACGTGTCTTGAGGCTCAACTCATTTCTCGCAATATGAGTTGAATTTTGAGAAGCAGAAATTGAAAATACCTCAACGTGTCTTGAGGCTCAACTCATTTCTCGCAATATGAGTTGAATTTTGAAAACAGAAATTGAAATTACCTTAACGTGTCTTGAGGCTCAACTCATTTCTCGCAATATGAGTTGAATTTTGAAAACAGAAATTGAAATTACCTCAACGTGTCTTGAGGCTCAACTCATTTCTCGCAATATGAGTTGAATTTGAGAAGCAGAAATTGAAAATACCTCAACGTGTCTTGAGGCTCAACTCATTTCTCGCAATATGAGTTGAATTTTGAAAACAGAAATTGAAATTACCTCAGCGTGTCCTGAGGCTCAACTCATTTCTCGCAATATGAGTTGATTTTTTAACAACAGAAATTAAAATTACCTCAGCGTGTCCTGAGGCTCAACTCATTTCTCGCAATATAAGTTGAATTTTGAAAACAGAAATTGAAATTACCTCAGCGTGTCCTGAGGCTCAACTCATTTCTCGCAATATGAGTTGATTTTTTTAACAACAGAAATTAAAATTACCTCAGCGTGTCCTGAGGCTCAACTCACCTCTAGCAATATGAGTTGATTTTGAAAAACATAAATTAAAAGGCTTAACTCACCTCTCGCAATATGAGTCAATTTAAAACATAAACTAAAAATACCTTGGCGTGCCCCTAGGCTCAACTCACTTCTCGCAATATGAGTTGATTTTTGAAAAACAGAAATTAAAAGGCTCAACTCACCTCTCGTGATATGAGTTGATTTTCTTTGGAAAGCATGAACATTAAACATTAAAATACCCAAAACCAGTCTTTTGGTAGAACTCAGGTATCTTTTCCTTTGATTCAGTGCGACTCTCATTCAAGATTTCTTGCTCTGTTGGAGTACCTGTATATGCCATGTATCATTATATGCACATGTTTGTCTTAAATGCTTTTATGCCTACATGATTATGCGGTGCTCCTTAAGCATGTTTGTCGTATGTCCATTTAGCCACGATTGTTGAGGATCTGCGTTCATTGCTTTGATTCTCGACCTTCTCTTCAGGCCTCATACCTGTCTTCGAGCTTTACGAGTAATCGACGTTTCTCAGATATCACCCTTTTGCCCTTGGTTAAACTTTGTTCTTGCTTTGAAGATCTTACACTTATCAAATTCTTATCCGGGTAATGCTTGACATTTCTTTTGTTTAGAGCATGTCATTTCACTATTTATCATTAAATAAACACATAATGAGATACATGAGAATGGTCAGGTAGGGACAAAAAGGATATCTCATATTCCTTTATTTCAAATGTGGCAAACAAAGAAAGTTAACCAATGAAAGTAAAAATGTCAAAAAGAAAGAAAAGGTCGTATACAACGGATACAAATGCTCTAGATATTCAACACATGAACTCTTCCACGTTCCTCAATCAATATTCTTTTCGAGCATGGCTTCTTGCGTAGAAAATTTTGAGCTTTCAGAAGTGCTTCAAATACTGTAGTCTCACTACTTGACCTACCGTTCGACCGCCAGGTTTGTTTCATTAGGACGCCCTCTCGGGTTTTCATCCTAATCTTTTTGTATTAATCAAGACGCCCTTTTCGGGTTTTCGCCCTGATCCCCTTTTTTTTTTTTTTTTTAAGATGCCCTTTTCGGGTTTTCATCTTAAGCATAATATTTCTTCACCACATCTGAATTCACCGGATTCGGTAACTCCTTCCCATCCATCTCGGTAAGGATTAAAGCTCCTCCTGAGAATGCCTTTTTTACAACGTATGGTCCTTCCCAATTTGGTGCCCATTTTCCTCGTAGGTCTTTTTGTATTGGGAGAATCTTTCTTAGAACGAGTTCTCCTTCATGGAACTCTCTTGGTCGTACCTTCTTGTCATGGGCTGCGATCATTCTCTTTTGGTACATTTGCCCATGACAAATTGCCCTTAGACGTTTTTCTTCAATGAGGTTCAACTGATCATATCGAGCTCGAACCCATTCTGCTTCTTCTAACTTTGATTCCATCAATACTCGCAGAGAGGGGATCTCAACCTCGATAGGTAGCACAGCTTCCATTCCATAGACTAGAGAGAAAGGAGTTGCTCCCGTAGATGTTCGCACAGATGTGCGATATGCAAACAAAGCAAATGGAAGTTTCTCGTGCCAATCTTTATATGTCTCAGTCATTTTCCCAATGATCCTCTTAATGTTCTTGTTAGCTGCTTCAACAGCCCCGTTCATCTTTGGGCGATAGGGCGAGGAATTATGATGCTTTATTTGGAACTGCTCGCACACTTCTTTCATCATCTTATTGTTCAGATTCGTGGCATTATATGAGATGATTCTTTCAGGCAAACCATATCGGCAAATGATTTCCTTTTTCAAAAACTTGCACACTGCAGTCTTCGTCACATTGGCAAACGAAGCGGCTTCAATCCATTTTGTGAAGTAATCGATAACCACAAAAATGAATCGATGTCCATTTGAAGCTTTTGGAGAAATTGGCCCTATGACATCCATGCCCCACATAGAAAAAGGCCACGGAGAAGTCATGACATGAAGGGGTGAAGGGGCTACATGAATTTTATCGCCGTAGATTTGACATTTGTGGCATTTTCTGGCAACATTGATGCAGTCACTTTCCATTGTCAGCCAATAATAACCGAGTCTCATGATCTTTCTGGCCATATTGAAACCATTGGCATGCGTTCCGCAAATTCCCTCATGGACCTCTTCAAGTATTTTTCTGGTTTCAACATCATCCACACATCTCAAAAGCATCTGATCCTTTCCTCTTTTATACAGGATATCCCCATCAAGAACAAATCCCGCTGCCATTCTTCTAATTGTTCTTTTATCGTTCTCATTCGCTTGTTCAGGATACCTTTGATTCTTGATATATTCTAAGATATCATGGAACCAAGGCCGTCCGTTTACTTCTTTCTCAATGCTACAACAGTGTGCAGGGACCTCGTATATGCTCATTTTGAGGGGCATTATTTCTGCTTCTTTACTTGCTTTGAACATTGAAGCCAAAGTGGCTAGGGCATCAGCCAGTTGGTTCTCTTCTCGTGGGAAGTAATGAAAAGTTATTTCTTTGAATTCCTTGATCAATCCAGCCACTAAATCGCTATACTTAATCAATTTTGAGTCCCTCACTTCCCATTCTCCACGGATTTGGTAAATCACTAGGGCTGAGTCCCCGTACACCTCCAAGATCTCGATGTTTCGTTCGATAGCTGCACGAAGCCCCATGATACAGGCCTCATATTCTGCGATATTATTGGTACAGAAGAAGTTCAGTCTTGCAGTGAACGGATAATGATTCCCGTCTGGTGATACCAGGATTGCTCCAATTCCATGCCCTAAAGCATTTGACGCACCATCAAAGCACATCTTCCATGACTTCTCTTTTGATGACTCGGATTCTATTTTTGTGATGCACATTAAGTCTTCGTCTGGGAAATCGAATCTTAAAGGCTCATATTCCTCTGTCGTTCGAGTTGCTAAGAAGTCAGCTATTGCGCTCCCTTTTATTGACTTCTGACTTACATAGGCAATGTCATATTCCGAAAGGAGGAGCTGCCATCGTGCCATTCTTCCTGATAGTGCCGGCGATTCCATCATGTATTTTATTGGGTCCAGCTTTGAAATTAGTCATGTCGTGTGATACAACATATATTGTCTGAGTCTCCGAGCTACCCAAACCAGAGCGCAACAATATTTCTCAACGGACGAATATTTTGCCTCATATTCAGTGAACTTTTTGCTGAGGTGGTAGATCGCATTTTCTTTCTTTCCTGACTTGTCATGTTGTCCCAGTACGCAACCCATTGAACTTTCGAACACTGTCAGATACAAAATTAATGGTCTTCCCGGAGTTGGCGGTACTAGCACTGGAGGACTGGACAAATATTGTTTTATCTTATCAAAGGTCACTTGGCATTCCTCGTTCCATTCTCCCGGGTTATGTTTCGAAGAAGCCGAAAGATTGGGTCGCATTGGTTGGTAAGTTGAGCGATAAATCGGGCGATGTAATTTAATCTCCCTAAAAATCCTCTAACTTCCTTTTGCATGCGCGGAGGTGGTAATTCTTGGATGGCTTTTATTTTATCTGGATCAACTTCGATACCTCTTTCACTGACAATGAAGCCTAGCAACTTTCCCGAGGTAGCCCCGAATGTATATTTGGCTGGATTAAGCTTTAGCTGAAACTTTCTTAGCCTTTCGAACAACTTCTTGAGGTTCATTACATGCTCTTCTTCTCCTCGAGATTTAGCAATCATATCGTCGACGTAGACCTCTATTTCTTTATGCATCATGTCATGGAATAACGTCACCATAGCCCTCTGATATGTTGCCCCAGCATTCTTTAACCCGAATGGCATCACCTTGTAGCAGAACGTTCCCCACATTGTTATGAAGGTAGTTTTCTCCATATCCTCAGAAGCCATCTTGATCTGATTATACCCCGAGAATCCATCCATGAAAGAAAACAATGAATGTTTTGCTGTGTTGTCCACCAACGTGTCAATATGTGGCAAGGGAAAATTATCTTTTGGGCTTGCTCGATTCAGGTCACGGTAATCCACGCACATTCGTACTTTTCCATCTTTCTTTGGTACCGGGACTATGTTAGCCACCCATTCTGGATATTTGGAGGCTTGTAGGAAGCCAGCGTCAAATTGCTTCTTGACTTCCTCTTTTATTTTCAACAGCATTTCGGGCCTCATCCGTCTTAATTTTTGCTGGATGGGCTTGCATTCTGGCTTTAATGGGAGCTTATGGACCACTAAATCTTCATCTAGCCCTGGCATGTCCTGGTCTGACCACGCGAAAACATCTTTGTATTCGCGGAGTAAAGTGATCAAACTACGCCTGGTACTTTCTGAAATAGAAGTCCAAATCTTCACTTCTTGTTTCCTCTCTTCAGTGCCCAAATTTATTGTTTCTACAGATTCTTCATGAGGCAGAACCTGTTTATCCTCTTGTTCCACCATTCTTAACAATTCAGGAGACGAGACATAATCTTCAGCATTTTCTTCGGCTTCAAATTCTCCTAAGCAAACAGCCTTCTCAACATCAATTTCAAGATTCGTAACGGGCTTATTCATGTCGTCAATATCTGAGCACCAGAAAGTTGAATGGAAAAGGAAGCTATCGGGGGACATCCAAGTATTGGAAACAACAAACAAAATGTTATGTCATGGCAATGAGGCAAATGTAAAGATAGGCTATGAAATGAGAAAATGATTATGAAATTAGTGATAATGCGAAAAATCATGACAAAATACATCTTCATTGAAATTCATTTAAATGATAAAGAGCGAATGCAAACTCTTACAAAAGAACTCTATTATATCTAAGGACACAATAGAAGGTTGATGTTTGGCATTACTCTGAAGGCTTATAAACTACAAGAAGCTCCTCAGCAATCCAATTGTTCAACATGAAACCAGGAGGGCAAGGGCGTATCCTCGAGACATCTTTACTTGCACCAGCTTCTTTGTCAATGACATTTATACTAGCATTCTGAAAATCCTTTTCAATTAATCCCAGCATGTTTCGTGGATCCTCTTGTCCAGGGTAAATCATTCCCGCAGATGTAAATATTTTTGACAAAGGAGGGTACTCTATTGGTTCCCATTCTGGTTCTCGGCCCAAAGTTCTTGCAATTCTTCTCTCTTGATCCTTCTTCCACTGTCTTCTTCTTTGGCGCATGTCAGGCTGGAACCCCAAACCGTATCGGGCCTTGTGGTGTACTGGCTTTAAAGCCCTCACTATTCCTTGCAGATGTCTCCCTAAACCTCTTCTCGCACGAGCTCCCCTTCCTACGGTCAACTTGACACCCATTCTGGTATTTCTCGACAGTTTTGGCATCGGAATTCTATTTCCCTCAGCGACGAAAGTGGCATTGATGAATTCAAGGGATCGAAAGGAACATTCCACTGCATCCTTCCTTACTTCCAGGTATGGCGCATCAGCAGAGATAGATGCGATGATGTCTTTTTCGCCCTCGACTGTGACCAAACAGCCATCCATGATGAATTTCACTTTTTGATGGAGGGATGATGGGATTGCTCCAGCAGAATGAATCCAAGGTCTTCCCAAAAGGCAGTTATAAGAGGGTGTAATGTCCATGACTTGGAATTCGACCTCATATATGTAGGGGCCCACTTCCAAAGGGATTTCGATCTTTCCCATGACTTCACGCCTCGTCCCGTCGAATGCCCTTACCGTGGAATGACAGGGCTTTAAGTAGGACAAATCTATCGGTATTTTGGAAAGTGTAGCCAATGGCATAACATTTAATGCTGACCCATTATCGATGAGTACGTTCGGTATTATGTAGCCCTTGCAGCGGGTCGTGATATGCAGCGCTTTCACCGAACCTCTACCATTTAGCGGTATCTCATCATCACTAAAATAGATGAAGTTGTCCGCATTCAGATTGTTTACCCACCTATCAAGCTTTTCGACAGATATGTTGTTGGTCACGTAAGCTTGATTTAACACCTTCAATAAAGCGTTCCGGTGTGGCTCTGAATTTAACAGTAGAGATAGAACTGAGATTCGTGCTGGCTGCTTGCTCAGTTGTTCCACCACACTATATTCGCTGTGCTTAATAAATTTCAAGAATTCTTGAGCTTCTTCCTCATTCACAGGCTTTTTAGTTTCTTGCACGGGTGGAATTTCTTGCTCGACTTCGACCTCGTGCATCACTGCTTTCCCTTTTTACTTCGAGTCGCTACTTTTCTTTACCGGTTCAACTTCTTTAGAATAGCATCGTCCACTTAATGACCTACCTCCCCAACATCTTCAATTATGGCTTTGGACTTTTCAACTTCCGGTGTAACGATATTAACATCATATCTCCACGGTACTATTTTGTTGTCCTTATACGGGAAAGGAGATGGTACTTCAATTACCATCTGTGGTTTCAATGGCTCTCTCATCGCGTCGTAATAAATTACCAACGGTCGATCGGCGCTATACGGACAACCTGACGATTGATTGTCAGAGGCACATACTTCTTTCTCATTGGCCCCTCCTTCATTAATGATCTCAATCTCCTTATTATCTATCCGGTCTTGCAGTAACCTTTTAAATTCCTCACATGATTGAATTTCGTGCCCTACAATTCCATGAAAATCATAAAGAACCTGACATTCTTTTCTGAGATTATCGCCGGGGCGACAGAGTAATCCATTCTTAACCAGTGCCTCTCAGATTTTCTGCAGAGGCGTCCTTATTTCTGAAACACATCTTCTGACTTGCCATTCATCTTCTTTCCCCACTGTGCTCACATTCCCTTCAGTATGGTTAGGGAACGGGTTCCCAGTTGCATTACTGGTACTATCGAATCATAGGATACCTGCATCAATTAGTCATTGAACTCTCCTGTTAAAGGCTAGGCAATTTTCCGTGGAATGTCCCTGGTTTCCCGTATGGTATGCACAACTAGCGAATTGTATGTTTTAACCTCAGCGAACAAGTATGGAATATGCAATGAATGAATGAATGCATGAATGTCAAATGACTGTTAGTCATGAAAGAAATGCAAGAAATTGGTGTTAATTTCAATATAGCCCCTATTTAGGCATTTCCTTAATCAAAAGAGTCTATTACACAACGTTTCGGTCACTCGTGTAATTGACTCCTCTATCAGAAACCCCTTTTTGGCAACCAATCTCTAATCAACCCTTTCCTAACAAGATGTATATGATGCATGATGAAAAATAGAAATACAGACAAACAACATTGGTTAGCAAAACACATATGATCAGATAAAAATTGTGGAAAATCTAACAAATTAAGCTACTTGGTCCAATGGACTCGATTCCCTTGCTTAGAAAGCAAAAGTGCAAAAGGTAAGAGGCGTTCCTCCCGTGCACTTATTTTGGTGACTACTAAACGGACGGAGGTTCAACATGGCTCTAGTTAGGTGGCCCGTATGGTTCATTATATGCGGTTTTGGTTCTAGATAGGTACTCGAATTGCCCGTACTATCATCTACTAAGATTAACACGGAGCCTCGGTCATAGCCTATCACAGGCTCACGAGTTCAATTCGAGGGGTTGCATTTACTTATGCCTATGCGGAGGGACAAGTTAACTCACGAAAGCATAAATCATATGTAACCCGAAAGTATTCACTAGCCTGTGCGGAGGGACGAGTTAACTCACGAAGGCGTAGCGTTTACTTTCACTTAAACGGACGGAGCCCGGGTAGAGAGCTCATGTTATGCGAAAATACAAGTGCACGGTGTGTGGGGAACAACTCATAAACCTTTACGTTTCACTTAAAGAAACTAAACCAAAATTAAAACCATAAAAATTAAAAACTGAAAAACAACCAAATAAGCAAGTTAGAAGAAATATTTACAGCACGATACAAATGCATGAATTTTGAAAACGAGATTTTCGGATCACGACCAAATATTTACTTTGAACAAGAAAATTTGAAAATTTTGACAAAACATGTTTAATTCCAGACACGACTCTCAAAAAGGCTTTCCCCAGTGGAGTCGCCAGCTGTAGCGACCTAAAAATTGGGCACGGGCGCTAATCGAAATAAATATTGAAAATTTGAAAACAGAATCTCGATCTATTTGAAAAGGGAGTCGCCACCGATCTTTTTTCATAGGTGTGATCGGACACCTAATAAATTCTCTTTTTAGAAGAAAAATTTATTTTTAAACTTTTCTAAAAAAGAGGTAATTTTAGGTCTACGTGAAGATCCAGAGAAAATTAGAGTTTGGGAGTCGGTTACGCGCGAGGAAGGTATTAGCACCCTCGCGACGCCCAAAATTGGTATCTCGTTAAACGCATGTTGTCTTAATTTTCAAAAATACGAGTTCCATTTAATATTTAGTCGTGATCCGATTGAAATATGAAAACTTTTTTTTAAGACACGAGAATTTTGAAGCACGAAATTTTTTTTTAAAAAAGGAAAGTTTTTTTTTTAAAACACGAGAATTTTTAAACACGGAAATTTCAAAAACACGAAAACTTTTGAAAACGCGAAAATTCGAAAATTTCTAAAATACGAGTAATTTTTAAAGATTCGAAAATTTGAAACAAGAATTTTTTTTTTTAGAAAAACGTACCATATTTAACACGAATCGATGATATTCACCCCAACATGGCAATGAAATCGACGAATTAGTGTCAAACCAATTCAATTTAATATTTAATCGGGTTGTATTAAAACACGAGAAAATTTTTTGAAACACGAGGATTTTTGAACATTTTTTATTTTTAAAACGGGTCCCGAATTTAACATAAGCCATCGATATTCACCCAACATAGCGATGAATTCGGTGACTCGATGCTAAACCGATTCGTTGCCTTATTTATTAAAATTATTTAAAATAAAGTAAAATTAAAATTTAATTAAATTGTAAATATAAATACAAAAATATAAAAATATATAAAATGCATAAAATGCTAATAATATTAAAATGAAATAACATAAAATACGAGCATTAAATTAAAAGAGAAATAAATAAAATTACCGAAAAATCTAAAACACGAGCTTCGCCGAACGGGTTGCTAAAATTGAACCCCCTTTTTCTTCTTTTTTTCTTTTTTTCTTTTTTCCTTTTTTCTTTTTTCTTTTTTCTTCTTTTTCTTCCTTCTTTTTTCTGCTGGGCTGCCTTGTTGGGCTGGCCTGCGCGGGCCTGCTGGCTGGTGGCCTGTTGGCTGCTTGTTGGGCTGCTGGAATTGGGCCTATTGTTGGCCTGCCCTTTTTTTTTTGTGCTGCTTCTTTCCCTTCTTTTTTTTGCTTTTTTTTGCTTTGATTTTTTTTGGGCTTGTTTCTTTTTTTTTTGTTTTTTCTTGGGCTGCTGGGTCGGATCGGGTCGTAGGTGGGTCGGGTCGGGTTGACCCGACTGTTATAATATTTTTTATTATTTCTTTTTTTTCTTTCTTTCTTCTTCCTCTTTTCTTCTTCCTTCTTCTTCCTTCTTCTTCTTCAAAGTCTAGCCTCCACCACCGCTTGCGCCGCCGCTACCTCCTCCGACGCCGGTACTCTTTCTTTTCTTCTCCTCTTTCTCTTTTCTTCTCTTTTCTTCTTTTTCCTTCGAAAAAATCTCTCTTTTTGCAAGTTTTTTTTTTTATTTTTTTTCGTGGGTGTCCTCATTTTTGGAGTTTAAACTCCTTTTTATAGTTGGTTTTGCTTCTTTTTTGCAGGTAGCAAGTGGGGAAGGAGCAGCCACCCATGTTTATGGCCTGAAAATCTGGAAGTGGGTGCCCCAAATCATGTAACTTGTCTGAAGGACCAAATCGCAAATGCAGTAAAACTTCTGGGGCTAAATGTAATTTTTAGAAAATTTAGGATTAAAATGAAATTTAATGAAAGTTTAGGGGTCTAAGTGAAATTTAAAGAAAGTTTAAGGGTCAAAATGAAATTTAGGAAAAGTTTAGGTGTCAAAATGCAATTTTTATTTTTTAATTTTTTTTTTTTTTGAAATTTTGAAAATTAAACACAAACTCTAGTCGGACAAAAATTTAGTGCTTACATATATAACATGAATTTTATAGATAGCATAAAAAATTGTAAATTGGATAGGTTAGTACTTAGTAAAACACTACCCCCACCCACTTTGCTATTGTTAGAATATATTTATATATCTATATATCACTTTGATACTGTCAACAAGTTTATACATGCAATTAAAAATATAGAATAATGTACGTAATGGAACGTCGTGGCTATTTTTTTCATTAATTTAAAACTAAGATGTAACGTTCCACCTGCTATAACAGTTGACATTTTAATATTTATGATCAATATTTGCATGAATATTTCAACTAAGGTTCCATCACCCTAAAAGAGACCTCTGTTTCCTGTGCCATTGACGAAGGAAGCAAAAATGAAGAAAGTTTGTCTTTTTCTAGCTATTTTAGTGCTGGTGTTCTGCAATTCAATGGCTACATCAATCGAAACCAACAGCACCGTCTTTGTCATCACGGACTTTGACGATTTGGAGTTCTTGATGGATTCGCACTTCGGTCGTATCCTTCAAAGCAGTGGAAGCGTGAGCCGTAAGTCCCTCAATGCTGGTCAGGCGGTGGCAAATTGTGGAAGAGGTCGGCCTTACGATAGCTGCCTCCCGAACCCGAACCGCCCGGTTACGCCGCAAAATTGCGGGTCTTACAACCGTGCCTGCGGCAGGTGAAAGGCCGTGAAAGGTGTATCATCGTAATTTGTTGATAAGGTTTGAAGTTTTTGGTTGGTTAGAATTATTTGCTGTGAATCTCATTATATCTTTTTAATATGTTGTGTTGGGTTTCATTACATATCGGTATTCTTCAATGAGTATAATTGCATATCTTTATGCAATTTGCAATTGTTGGACTGTCGTTTTCTCTTATATCATTTTATTTATATTTGGATCACACTATTTTGTGCTTCTTTTGAAAATTATTGCACACATTTTTTATTTTTTACTTGAGTGTTTTCTTAATTAATTCAGCTTTAATAGAATCAATTATTACAATTTACAAATATTAAACTGATTACTTCAAATTGATTAATTAATTATAATGAATTGGGAAGAAAACCCATATATTTACTTGTGTCTTTAGTTAAAAATATAAATATATAAGCTTTCAAATATATATATATGAAATTTTTAAAAATTTTTAGAAAAAAGTAATATATCAATATCATAAAGATTCAAATCTTGTACTCCTTATACTCAATTTTGGTCAATTTTAATATTTATATTATTTGAATTTATCAATTTTAGTCTATATATTTTTTGAATATTAAAATTTTAGTTATAAATCAAACAATAGTAATTAAAGTAATTATGTCAAATTCTATTATTAATATTTTTTAAACTTTAGCTTTGTTCTCTAATTTGATTATTTTTAGTCCTTATATTTTTTTAAAAACATTGTAATTTTAATTCTAACTCAAACGATATCCATTAACTCAAATAACGTGACTTTTATGTGAGTATTATGTGGAAATAACAAGTTAACGTGAAATTACATACATGAAAATATTTTAAAAATTGCAAAACTTAACTTGTTATTTAATCAAGTTGACCATTATTTAATCAAGACTGAAATTTCAAATTTAAAAAGTAAAAAACAAAAACAATTAATTTAATATATAGACATTAAATTTACAACTTATGCATAGTATTGATACTAATTACGAAATTCATCTAAAATATATCCTTTGCACTATCACCTAAAATAAATGAAAATTTAGCTTTTTATTAAAAAAAAAGGAAATTTTCAGTAAATTATTCGTTTTGAAATATTCAAGACGTCCTCAAAGGAAGAAAGTGCCCACCAAAATCCAGTGGCTGTAAATAAAATTATGAAGAATGATTTCGTATAATTTTCATGAATTAGGTTTATTTGGTGCTGTTGTTGTGGCGTTCCCCTTGCCTTGTCTTTTTCCTTAATTGGATTTTTACTCCATCCCTTGAAAAAATAAATAATGAAGAATAAGTTGACTATAATTTAAAATATATTAACTTCTTTAAATTGATAATTACTACATCCTTCCAAATAAAGCCTCAATTATTACGCAATATTTTTTTTACATGATGATTAAAACGAATTACCAAATATTTCACATCTAAGAAATAATGTAGCTGAGTCTCAATTTTTTGGTAGGATTTAGGTATCTTTTATATTCGTTTAATAATTTATAGAGATTAATTTTTCTGTAGTTTGTAGTCGTCCTTTCCAACAATATTGTTTTCAATATTTAAATTTAGATTCTCTTTTTAAAAATGTAATGTACCTTATCATTGTACCTTAAACTTGTTAATAAACCTCGATTATTGATTAAATATTGACATGAGTTTTAAACTATGTTAACGAGGGATAAACAAAGTACATGAATTGAAAAAAAAAATACATTCGACTAAAATATGAATCAAATTCGGATTTCAAATTTGAAGGTTGGGACTCCAATTTCGAAAGCTAAACTCTTGTAGGAGCATGTTTATGCAAAATTTAAAGACTATATTTAACATCAAGTTAAACTGAAATAACTATATATGTTATTAATATTATAAATGGGCTTAATCTAAACCTTTTACTTATGAAGACTAGTACTTCCAAATGTATCTAACATTGTGGAGATTGATTATATATATATAGTTGAAACTTTTTTTTATTTTGTAAAAATACTCATCAATGTATTATCCTTAGTTATTCAAACAAATCTTACATTAATTATATAACATCAACGCAAAGGCCAATTCAGCATCGCCCTTCCAATAACTAGAGGAATGATATTAACACACAAGAATCAACCTTTGGGAAAGGTAGATTATATCACATTAAAGGCTGCAAATATCATTGCAAAAATAATACACACTAGGGGACAACTCTAAGGCATGGAACTTGAAAATTGATGGAATTTTTGGGCCTTAGCTGCTGCCGTGGCGGCAGTACATTCCTTTACAGTTTGCTTTACTGCCTGTGGTGGGAAGACAACTATCGTATGGAGGCTCCGGCAATTTTGTTGTGACGGCTCATTAGAGTTTCCCGTCTTACCGGTTATTGTCGCACTACCGCTCTCGAGCATTCTAACAATGGTAAAATTCATCACCATGTCGAGTTCCCACTCCAACTCCGAGTCGAAAGCCTCGGTGGTCCAACATTTGTCGAGGTGGCCTTTACACTCGTAACTGGTGTTGCTCTTCACTATAAAAGCAGCCCTGAGATGATTTATTTTCAAGAGAAATATAATCACCATGAAAGCACCTTTAGAAACCTGCAACTCTTTGTTAACTATAAGGCCTTGTACCATGACCTTGAACTCTTCACAATTTTGGATCATATGACCCACTTCCCCATGGAACTTACAATGGTTCTCTATTCCTTCTCCTCATTTTCTAGAGGTCAGTATACCTCTCTTCACCATCTCTTCCCACATTACATTCATAGGTGTCTTCACCTCAGCAATGCCTTCCTTGATTTTTCTTTTCTTTGTTTCATCAATGGCATTCACTCCTTGATTGCCATGATTCGGTAACGGATTTTCGGCATTAGGGATACTGTCGAATTTTACAACCCCCATCTTGATAAGCCTCTCTACGGCCTTCTTGAATCCTGTGCAGTTTTCGATCGAGTGCTCCGGTATTCCCGCATAATATTCGCACTTAGCATTTGCATCATACCATCTAAGGTACGGTGGCTGTAGTGGTTTCAAGTGAAATGGAGCAATGGCATGTGCATCATACAAGCTTTGATAAAGCTCACGATACGTCACAAGGATAGGCGTAAATTGCATTCTTTCCGAATTCTGTCTTATGCCCGATTCCTGTCTTTGGGTATTTTGTTGTTCGACCATAGCTGCTTTGGGTTGACCAACTGTGATTGCCCTCGAGTTGAGACTATTCACCTCATTTTCCTTTCTCTTTGGGGCCGATCTTTTAGCCACTTCCCCCTCGATTTTACCACCTCTCACGGTATTCTCAATCATCTCACCCGCCATAACTATATCCGCGAAACTTTTTATGATACTTCCAATCATATGTGTGATGAATGGCGCCTTCAAAGTATTAATAAATAACATGGTGGTTTCCTTTTCTAACAATGGTGGTTGTACTTGCATTGCCACCTCCCTCCATTGTTGTGCATATTGCCTAAAACTTTCATTAGGTTTTTTCTCCATGTTTTGAAGTGTGATCCAATCTGGCGTTATATCAGTTACATGGTTATACTGTTGCATGAAAGCCTGTGTAAGATCTCTCCATGAACTGATTCTTGCACGGCTCAACTGATTGTACCACCTAGCCACCTCTCCCACTAGGCTGTCTTGAAAACAATGGATCAATAGTTGATCGTTGTTCACATAACTAGTCATTCTTCTACAAAACATTATTATGTGTGCCTCTAGGCAAGTAGTCCCGTTGTATTTTTCAAACTCTGGCATCTTAAATTTATGAGGAAGCACCAAATCTGGAACCAAACTTAAGTCTTTGGCATCAATCCCATGATGATTGCCAGCGCCTTCTAAAACCCTAAACTTCTCCTCTAACCACCTGCAATGATCTTCCAATTGTTTTGAGGATTCAGTGGCCATTCTTTCCTTCTCCATTAAATCTAGATCAGGAGTAATAGGGTTGATCGAGCTATCACCCAAATTATTTCCCAACCCAGATGGGAAATTTATGGGGATTCTAGCATCCACTGGCCCATATTGAGGCCTTACTGTGACAGATGGCCTTCTAGGAGGTGCCTCGGTTTGCAAGGGCACATGAGGCGGAGTAAAACCCGGAGGAGGACCTTTATTATCCTCTTCAGTGATCACCATGAGAGCTTTTCCTTTATCAGTGGCTCTCAGCAGCTGAGCCATTTCAGCCATCATGTTTCTCTGAGCCTCTAGCATCTGCTCCCTCATTTCATTCTGTATTTTGGCCAACTGCTCTTGCATTTGATCTTGCATATCTTTTTGTAATTGCTCAAACCTTTGATCCATGTTCTTAGTTTTAGTACGAGTGCCGTAAGGATGTGTGATTTCCAGATTTTCTTTTCTACCTCTCTCTTTTCTACCTCTCTGGAAAGTAAACTTTAACTAATCAAGGTCTTTCTATAATTTTGAATGCAAATGATGTGATGAAATGTTATGAGATGCAAATGCATGAATGCAAAAAGAATATCGATTCTGGTTCAACTTCATTTAGAAAATTTTATTTAAAAAAAGAATATCTTTACATATAAGAGGATTACAAATACGATTTCGCCCTAAGGCCCAAAGCTTTAACTCTATCTAATAAAAAGGCTAACTTTCGTCCTACATCCGACGATGATGAATACATTAGACTCAATACGTCAGCTCGAATTGCCAAGTCTTGCACATACTCAGCAACCTCTCGAATCTGAGCTATGGCTTCACCAATGACATGATCCCTTTTTCTGACCTGTTCTTTAGCCTGATGTAGCTCTCCCCTCAGATAATCCTCTTGCGCCTTGAGCTGCTCAACCCGGAGTTCACCGTCATGCAATGCCACCTCCGAATCTTCAACCTTGCTTCTTAGCTCATTTAACTCGACTGTAGAATTATGGTTTTGGTGCCAACGCAGGGATTTTCCAAGTTCCATTACCTTGGTCTTCAATCCTTTATTCTCTTCATCTAATGCCAAATTTTGCCCCTGCATTTCTTGGAATTTCCTCTCCCAGTACTCGGTTCTATCCTTTTCTTCTTGAACCTCCTTCTGCCACTGATTCGAAGATCCTCCTACTCTCGCCCTCCTTAAGGCTATTTGTGCCCTTTTGTAATGCTCCCTTAGATCATCTTGATCTTCCTCAATCTTCATTTTTTCTTTCCTGTCTTTCTCGACTTCTATCTTTTGAACATCAACGTCCAAACTCAAGTACATCTTTTCTTCTTCGAGCTTTGCTATCCTCCTATCGAACTCCAAGCTTTGTCTCTCTAACTCCTGTTTCATAATTTCTAACTCTGAGGGCCTTACTTGCAAATATTCCTCCATTGGTCGAGCTCCTTCCATTCTTGGCTTAGGGATATTATCATTAACTCTTCTACCTCTCTATTCTATGTATTCCGGTGTCGTAGCGGGGCTAATAGCTTTTCCTCTCAATCGACAAGTCTTCTTTCAAGCACTAGAAACTTCACTAACCCTACTCTTGTAATCGGCTCCTCTATATACAAACTCACTTTGAGCCAACCCCTGAGTCGCTGGTATGAACTGTCTCAATCCATGCTGCCTCAGTACGAGCAAAGGGGCATAGCCAATGGCACCCCAAATCCCCAATAAGGGTACCCAATCAAAACTACCGCATCGGTAAAGAACCTCACCAGGCATCATCCACGGAGCCCTCCACTTGACATCTTTCGACTGAAGGTTCTGAAGTAACGCTATCCAATTCTCTTCTGGAACATCAACTCTCCTGGTTGAAGCTACTATATCTTTCAACGATGAATAATCCTCAAAGTAAACCCGACAAACCACCCTATCTATCAACCGGAAATGACTGTAGAACCAAGCCAAAAACAACTGAGCACACCCTATAAACCTGCCAGCACCAGCCCTCCTACATGCACCTAAAGACCTAAATGTTTCCGCCAAAATTGCAGGGACAGAAGTGACCTTTTTACTGAGTCGATGAAAAAGATCCGTGGTTGCCTCATCCACATATCCCAAAGCCCTAGGGAAGACCATCAATCCATATAAACTTAGGGCAAAAACATCTATCTTCTTTGTCTCATCAGGGTGTGTCAGAATCAAATCTTTCAAAGCATTCCACGAAATGCACTTGCACTCACCCTTTTCTTTAATTCGGGCCGTGGCCCACTGCTCGTTCATCCCCGTAATAATCATCAATTTCTTCCAAAAGGTAGGGACACAAGGAGCTCGGGAATAGATCCTATCATTCTGAAACCGGGGACAACGAAGTAAAGCAGTGTACTCTTCCACCGTAGGTACCATGTCTACTTCCCCAAAAGTGAAGCAACTGTATGTCGGGTTTCAAAACTGAGCAAGGGCTCTGAATAAGTGCTCGTCTATCTGAACATCAAGCAAGTAAGGTAAGTCTCCATAGTTACCGTAGAATAATTGCTTAGTCTCTTTGCCCCACTGATCCCAAATTTCCTTAAGCTCTTGGAGATTATTCTGTGTGACACTTATACGAGTATAATCTGGCAGCTCCGACACATATCCTATAGCTATACTGTCTCCCTTTTCTAGTTGAGTTTGCTCGGACCATCTGTGGACGTTAACGTTGCCTTCCACTTTATCAAGAAGTCCGTTCTCCATAATAAAACTTCCTAACTTAGAAACTGACTGTAACACCCCTATCCCGTGACCGTCGCCGAAATAGGTAAGGGGCATTACCGGGCTTGTAACTCATGTCAGAACTGTAAAATTTTGAACTTTTTCTTGAAATAAAGGTCATTCATTTAGATAAGTACTAAGCACGGCCAGGGATAAAATTTAAACTTCTCTAAGTAAACATTCAAAAGATGCCATTTTCGCATGGCTTATATACATTAACCAAAATATTCTTCCGCCACTAGTCTATTTTATACATGCCATAAGATAATCCAAAACATAGCAGTACCAAACAGTGGATAGTGATAGTGTGACTAGTTGCTGACGATCCCCGAGCCTGTAGCTTCGCAATGAGATCTATAAAACAGAGGAAACAGAGTAAACGGAGTAAGCATTACAATGCTTAGTAAGTTTTAAGCAGTGTCAACAGATAACAATCAAATTATAACATAGTTGTTCGTATTTTTATTTCACTCTTCCTTCGGGCATACCATCCCTTTACCGAATATGCACATCTCATCATATACAATAGGCAGATAAACTTTCACATAAAAGTGAGCTCATGTGACATAGATATATCGCATGATTTCACATAACCTCTCACACTGATCCGATGTCACATAATCATAGGAATAGTCTCATAGATTGCTCTCCTATGCATCACATAACTACCTTATGATTTAGTGCAAATCAAGCTCACATATAAACTTGGAGTACATACCTGTTTAACCTTTCGCATTGAATATATTTATAAGCAATTCTTATTACGAAGTCTTACCCGGACATAATCTCCACACGAAGTTATCGGGTCTTACCCGGACAAAATCCCCACACGTAGTCATCGGGTCTTTAGAGCTCGGATATAGTACGAGCACGAATCTTACGGACATTAATCAGTGATAATATTCTCGCATAAAGCCTGCGGGGTTTTAACCCGGATATGGTACTGATACAAATGCCCTTCGGGACTTATCACATTTATACACTTTCACATCCATCACGTTGGCCACTCGGCCCTGTCACATATATACACTTTCACATTCATCACATCGGCCATTAGGCCTTATCACATATATACACTTTCACATTCATCACATCGGCCATTAGGCCTTATCACATATATACACTTTCACATTCATCACATCGGCCATTAGGCCTTATCACATATATATACACTTTCACATTCATCACATCGGCCATTAGGCCCTATCACATATATATACACTTTCACATTCATCACATCGGCCATTAGGCCTTATCACATATATACGCTTTCACATTCATCACATCGGCCATTAGGCCTTATCACATATATACACTTTCATATTCATCACATCGGCCATTAGGCCTTATCACATATATACACTTTCACATTCATCACATCGGTCATTACGCCATACTATCATTTCATATTCGAATACTCATAAACTTACAATATCACGATTTAGAATTCAAGTATGGGTTTAATCAATAGCTTATGAGGAACTAAAACAAGTTTATCAACGTTCACAACATAATCTCAAATTCAGCACAAGCTGTTTTTCCTGAGCAATAGTCACTAAATTATTTATAACTGGAGCTACAAAACTCCAATCACTTTCCGTTAATTTTTCCTGAATATAGACTCGTATATCTTCCATCCATAAAATTTCCAGAATTTTAGGTTTGGCCAATCAATACCAGATTTTTCTTAAAGTTTCCCCTGTTTCACTGTTTGACTAATCTGACCACTCTTCACTACGAATCAAATTTCTCATTTTACAGAATTCAAAATGTGTTGTATTTGATTTCATTTGAAACTAGACTCATTAAGGAGTCTAATCATATAAATTTTATCTTATAACCATTTTTGTACAATTTATAATGATTTTCTAAAAACAGAACAGGGGATTTCGGAGTCATTCTGACACCGTCTCACACAACTTTAAATATCTCATTATCGGAAATTCCTTTGCTTACACGGTTTCTTTTATAAGAAACTAGACTCATTAAGCTTTAATTTCATGTCTCATTCAGCCTCTAATTCAAGTCCATAAATTTATGGTGATTTTCTAAAGTCACGTTACTGCTGCTGTCCGAAGCAGACTATTTCAAATTACCCTTAAATTCCCAACCTCAAACACTTAAGAACTTACCATTTGAGCTTAGAACATATCATGGCCACATCTTATCTTATTAAATCAACTCATCATGTCCTATTATAATTGAATTTACTCAACGTTTAAACACTTAAAACTTACCTCGGATGTGGTCGAACAATTTCGGCGGCTATTCGATCACTTTTTCCCTTCCCTTATCCAACTTTGGTCCTCTAAGCTCTTGAGCTTAATTTAACAAATAAATTTATTTAATCATTTGAGCATCAAAAGAGGAACTCAAGGTACTTAGCCCATATATACATACATTAGACATTAAAGTCACATACATATGAAATCATAAATCAATTCAACATATTAGCCCACACTCTTTTTTAGCCGATTGTCTAAGCCAAGATAAAAGCATCAATATGCTTGCCTCTAGCCGAATACATGCAACACCAATCTTCTTCCTATGGCCGAATATGCATATCTATGTTGAGGCCGATTATATGCTTAATACTTCCTACAAGTATAGTTACTTGTATTGCTTATATATCATTTTGTTTCAAGTTCAAAACTCGGCTAATACGCATATATACACTAGTAATCAAATACTAACATTTTGCACTTCACCTTACTACCATTTTACATCTACTTTCTACCATGGCCGAATGCATCAAGACACCATACCATTCAATTTTGGTCATGGGTTACACAAAGAACTTAATGTCTAACTCAAAAATGCCAAAAAGAAAATCTAAGAGTCATCAATCACCATCACATGTATCATTACAAAGCTTTACACTTAGCATGCAAATGACATCAACACAAATCCACCTTAGCCGAAACTTAACTCATCTTCATGCCTCATCACCACAACATCAAACATCAACCAAGAAGACAACACCCATGGCCGAATATCATCTCCATCTCATAGCAAAGATTTAAACCATGGGCTAGGTAGAACTCAAACTAACAACTAAAAACATGCATGAACCTCAAGGACAACATCAAACATACCTTAGTCTAGCAAACCACCATAGCCGATTTTCTCAAGCTCTTCCCCTTCCTTTCTTTCCTCTATTCGGCCAAAGATGTTCAAGAATGAACACTTTTTTTTTGTTTTCTTTCTTCAATTCACGGCAAAGGGGGGGAAACATGGATGAGACAATTTTTTTCATCATCATTTACCTTTCCATTATTATTTTATTACCCATACTCCTTATTTTATTTTATTGTTTCCTCCCATGATGCACCAACACAACATGTCTATGACATGTTTTGCCCATCACCCTTTGTCCATCCTAATGTCATGGCCGGCCACTACTAGATAGGGGGAAAAATTGACATGCAAGTCCCCCCTTTTCAACATGCACTAATAGGTCCTTATGTTTTGATCTATCACATTTCAAAAATGTCACACATAAGTCCTATTGACTAAATTCACATGAAATTTACTAAATCGAAGCTTAAAATTTTCACACATTTATTTTAGACAATAAATATCATATTCAAATAATTTGGTGACTCAGTTTAGCGGTCCCGAAACCGCTTTCCGACTAGGGTCAAATTAGGGGTGTCACACTGACCATGAACCGATATATTTGTAAATGCAAAATGACATGCAAGCAAAAGAAAAGAGATAGTCAGTATCACATGATATCAATAAATTTCAACGATAACTTATAAGGGTAATGTCTAAGTTGGGCTCATACGGTCCTTCAAGATGGGGTTGGTTCTAAAGTTTGA
This sequence comes from Gossypium hirsutum, assembly GCF_007990345.1. Classification (NCBI taxonomy): domain Eukaryota; kingdom Viridiplantae; phylum Streptophyta; class Magnoliopsida; order Malvales; family Malvaceae; genus Gossypium; species Gossypium hirsutum. Next base: position 12,562,953 of record NC_053430.1, read on the forward strand.
GGTACCCGAACCAGCAGATTCCTCGATCCTCACCCATTATAGGCTCATTTGAATCGAGTTCAGTTCAGGGGAATACATTTCCCTATGGCTACACGGAGATGAAAATCTCACGAAACCATAGGTACGGATGTATCCCGAAAGTGATCCACTATCCTGCACGGAGGCGAAAACCTCACGAAGGCGTAGCTTTTCACTCCCACTTAAGGGTGTGACCACAACGGTCATGCAAATGCAATGCGATCAAAATATAGCATGTAATAATACAAACACATGTAATGCAAAGAGGATTAAATTTTAAAATTTTTAATTTCCGACATTAAGACAAGAGATAATCAATTACATGGCCTGACTCTCTTATTAGTCCCTAGTGGAGTCGCCAAGCTGTCGAAACCATTTTCATATCGAGTTTTGAAAAAATAGGAACTGATTTTAAAAAACGAAAATGGGAGTCGCCACCAATCTTTTTAGGTGTGATTGGATCACCTTTAAAACATTTTATTCTAAAATAATTAGTTTTGGTCCACGAAATAAAAGAACGGGTTCAGGAGTCGGTTACATATGAGGAAGGATTAGCACCCTCGTAACGCCCAAAAAATTGGTACCTAATTGATTATCCAATGTCTTTAATGACGGAAATTTAAAAAAGAAAAAAAATAAGATGTAGTCCCCTTTAAAATATTTTAACTTTGAAATTGGGATTCACTCGCGTCAAAGTATTGACATTAAGTTAACCTTTTTTGAAATTCCTATCTCGAAACAAAAAAATGCTATATCCAATAAGTTAGGACATATTGCTTTGAAATTCCAAGATACTATTTAGAAAACCTTTAAAAAACTTAGAAGGGTGCTTAATTATTCGAATTCAACGAGAAAAGTGGCAACCCAATAAGTTAGAGCACTACTTTCTCGAAATTTCCAAACACCAAGCATCGCCTTATTTACAAAAAAAATCTTATCTCGAGGTAATAAGATGTCATATCCAGTGAGTTAGGACACAACACCTCAAATATCAGAGAGTAAGTATTTTATTTAACACTCGTATTATGATTTAAAAGAATATGCCGTTATTTAGGTTAAACGTGAGAGAAAAAAAATCGAAATCCAGTAAGTTAGGGCACGATTGTCTCGGATTACCAAATACGAAATATTTACTTCAGTGAAAGAATCACTATCGGGTTGGATAAAACCTAAATTCGTAATGAAACGAGATAATAAAGAATGCATAACAAATAAAAATTGATAACTATAACAGGATAAACATAAACACAAATATGAATACTAACGATAAATACGAAGGTAAGATAAATGGGTCAAATAAATAAGAAGAAAGGGAAATAATGAATAAGCTAAATGTTTGAAATTATTTAAAAAAAACTATAAATAGAATAGATGATGAAATAATAATAAAAGTAATGATATGTAAATAAACTAAATATGCTAAAAATATACAGTTATCAAATTAGTTAATATAAAATAATAACGTATAAGTAAATACAAAAATAAAGGAAAATATAATAACAATAATAGAAAAATACAACAATAATAATAGTAAAAGATATAATAACCTAATAATATAATAGTAATAGTAACAATATGACGATAATAGTAAAAATAATATATTAAATAATAGTAATAAAAGTAGTGCTAATAATAATAATAATAATAATCTATTAAGTTATAATGAAAATAATGATAATGATGATATATTAGATAATAATAGTAAAATAATAAGTAACAATGATAAATTATAATAATAGTGATGATAATAACAGTAACAATAGTAGTAATAATATATTAGTAATACATAATAGAGTAGTAAAAAAAATATAGTAGTTATAGTAATAATAATATAAACAGTAGCATATATACGTATGAAAAATAATGATAGTAAAATATAATAATAGTAATAATAATGGAATGAAGGTAATAATAATATTAAAGTAAAGTAAACAAAAATAATACTATATATCAATATATATACATATAATGCAAATATGCACTACCATATAATAATAATAATAATAATAATATAGAAATACAAAGAGCAAATAAAAATATTAAATTTAAAAAAAACAATACTATATATAAAAGTATATACATACATATATGTACATAAAAATATACACTAATCTATAATTATAATATTAAAATGCAGAAAGTAAATATGATATAATAGTAATATTAAAATGACGTAATAAAAATAATACTTATATATAGAAATGTACATACGTACATATATAATAAACATACATTAATTAATAGTAAAAACAATAGAAGTGCTAATAATACTAGTATTAGAATGAAATAGAGATAATTGCAAACATAATAATATAAATAAGGTAAACAGAAACAATAAAAAAATAATAGGAAGGACATAATCGAATCTGAGAGCAATATTTTGGGGCAAATCCGTAATAAATAAAAGAAGAGGGGATTAATTCGCACACGCAAATAACCGGGAAGGACTAAAACGGACAATAGCCCTTTGACCCAAAACGCGCAGCTTTGATTCTATCCTTTATTTCTTACTACGATTGGAGTGAATATAATGAAACCCTTTGAACCTTTTTGATTGCTATTGATATACTGATTTTTTGTTCTTGAATCTCAAAAAAAGAGAAAAATCCCCTCTTGAATCTCAAAAAAAAAATCTCTTCTTGAATCTCAAAAAAAATCTCTTCTCTCCAAAATACAATAGATTCCTCTCTCCAATCCCCCCTCTCCTTTGTTACAATGAACATAGGGCTCTTTTATAGCCCAAAATCCAAAGAAAAAAAATACAAAGAATTTAATTTTCTATTGTTTTTCTTTGTTGCCCTTTTTTTGTCTTCTTTTGCAAGTATGGAGTGGTGGAGAAGTGTTATTTGCACTTATCAATGCAACTAAAGTAGTGGGATTAGGTGATTAAGGGTTTCTTTTTCTTTTTTTCTTTTTTTTTTGTTTTTTGTTTTTTGTTTTGGGTATTGGGCTAATTGGGCTAAGGTTAGGTATTAGGTTTGGGTTTAGTATTTATTTATTTGGTTTATTGGGCCCCGGGCAAAATTTGGGCCATACATACAATATTAAATTTTCTTTAACTTTTTTAATTTTAAATTATGTCACATAAGACCTAATGTCTTGTTGAATAGTTAAATTAATGATTTTAGTAACTAGAATGCTTTAAAGTTTGAGAACCAATTTAAAATGAGAGTCATAGTTTAAGGATGTTTACTGCAATTAATTCTATTTTAAATTTGAGTAATTTTAATTTGATTGGATTATTTTATATTTGGGTTAGCTTGTATATGGATAATTAGATATATTGTGCATATAAATATTGGGATATGCTTAACGCTTAATTGGTCTATTTGATATTCAAAATCAATAATCAATCAAATAATTTCAATTTATTCTATTTAAACCATATTTTACGGACATTTAGTTATATACGATACGAGAGTTGAAACATGCCTATGTTAATAAAATCTGGTTGTTAATAAAATTGGATTGTTTTCCTTATTTCTAGGAAAATAGTTAATACACATCAAAGTTTTAGTGGTTGAAAATTATGGATTTATTTTTTTAGATTTTTTCTCTAGTTTTTAGTACCTATTTTTAGTTTTTCTGTTATGTAAAAGCTTATATAAATAGGCTCTTGGATTATGAATCAATGTACTCATCATCTTAGTTTTCCCTTTCCTTATTATCTTCATCTTGTTGTTATCTCTTTCAGTAAGTTAATAGTGGTATCAAAGTTAGGTTAAAACAAAAGTGTTTTCGGTGAGAGGAAAAAGTTCCTATAGCTTCTGAAAATTTTGTGTAGCCAGCTATTCCACATTTTGATGGTCACCATGATTATTGGAGCATGTTGATGGAGAACTTCTTACGGTCTAAGGAATATTGGTAGGTCATTGAGCACGATGTAGCAGCACCAACAATTGGAGAAAGGCTTACAAAAGCATAGAAAAAAGACTTGGAAAGGCTGAAGTTGAAAGATTTGAAAGCAAAGAATTACTTATTTCAAGCTATTGATTGTTCGATCCTAGAAACCTATAACACTCTAAACTCAACTTAGACGTTTAGGCCAAGTTCGTGAGTTACATTATCTGTCCTAAAGATCACACTAGCATAACGCAATCAAATTAAACCATTAATCTCATAACATTCAACACAACGGTAATTTAATGACATAGTCTTCCTAAATTCATAACATCATAAAACAAATATTCCTACTAATAATAATAATACTAGGAACAACATTTAACATTGGATATCAAGTCTGATTACCACCTGAAATTCAACAATAGTAGGATGAGTCTTGAACTCAGTACGTAAAACAGAATGAAATGCAACAAGGGTAACTTATAAGAATTTCCAATTTAGAGATTCAGTTCAACACAGAAGCGTGTTCGTTCTGTGTTTAGAGCAGAGATTCTACATATGTATATATGTATTATTCCAGTTCAGAAATAATTCAAATCAGACTCGAATGCAATGTCCCTATTCCATCTACTACACCCCAACTTCAGTTATACCAGCACACCACTATGGACATTTAAAGCTCGTCTATCCCTGCACACTTTTATAGTGTTCAATGACACCTTTACAGAAATGCAGCTTATGTAACAGCCCATTTTCAGTGAAATCAGAATAGTGATTTCGGGACCACAAATACGATCCAAAAATAAAGTTTATTTTTATTTTATTATATGGTCTGTATTATGATAGATATGTCGTGAAAAAATTTGATACGACAATTTTATCGATTAAGTGTTTAATTACAAGAAGGACTAAATCGCATAAAATGTAAAAGTTGAATTCTAGTAGCTATAAAGATTAAATAACTATGGAATTTAAATCTAAAGGTCCTTATATGGTAATTAGACCATTAAAAAAAGCATGTAGATTTTTGGTGACTCATCCATAGAAAAATTAGAAAAGAGTAGGGACTAAATTGGAAATCACAAAAATTAAAAGATGATAATTAATTAAAAAGAAATTATCATCTTATTTTCATGTCTTCTTTCCAAAAATTTCTATGAAAACCCTAAGAGTGAGAGAGAAAACTTTCCAAGCTTAAAAAGGTATGAAATCAAGTCTCGTTTTTAGTAATTTTTATATTTTTAGAATCGGAATAATTTAATCTATCTATTTGGGGGATTAATTTGAAAAGTTATCAAGGTATGAAATTTGGGTCATGGATGAATATGCTGAAAATTAGAAATTTATGGTAGAAAATGAAAGGTTTTTGATAGATAAACAACTTTTATAAAGTGATTTTTGATGAAAACGTGATTTAGGGAATAAAATGTAACGTTGTGAAATTTGATGAAAAATTCTAAATTTTTATGAATACGTGTGCTATAAATTTTGTAATGGGATTTTGGTTAGGCTTGGAATAGGGAGTAAATTGCAGAAGTTTCATTTTCCGAGCCTAGGGACGAAATTGGAATTTATGGAAAAGTTAGGGGCAAAATGGTAATTTTTCCTAGGACGTAAATTGAGTCCAAATGAGTATGAAATATGAGAAATTGATGATTAAAGTTACTTATATAGATCCGGACAACAAAAATTCATGGTTAGATCGAGGAAAAGAAAAGGTTCCCGATTAGTAGATTACTTATGCGAACAAGTGTCGAGGTAAGTTCGTGTAACTTAATCGAGCATGTAATTATGTTAATTGAATGTTGTGTTTGTATCTAATGTGACTTATATTGAAATGTAATTCTTGAATGCTATAATGGAAAATTTAATACATGTTTGAAATGGTGAAAAAGGGTTAAGTCCCGATTGAATATTAAATTCCAATTAATATATGTGCTTTCCTGAAATGGATGAGGTCCTACATTTGTTATGGACGGGATTTAGCTCGGACAAGTAATCCTATTGACCTCAATGTGGAAAGGATTTAGCCCGGATGGGTAATCCTGATATAATACCTTACGAGTATACGTTATGATTAGTGTTTATTCTGGACCGGTAATCCTAATTGAGCTCCTCTGAGCATACATTATATAAGGAATTTAGCATGGACTGGTGATCTTGTTACGATATGTAGCTCGAAAGTGTGTTCCTTGGCTAAGTGCCCTAATGGGTACCCTTTAATAAGAATTGACGGATTATTGAATCGTACACCTTGAATGTACTACTTGGGTATCCATCGGAATTTCAATGATTCAACGGATAAAATTCTTGGTATGATAAGAGAATTATGAAATGAAATGAATGATGTCTTGAAGGAAAATAGTATGAAAACCTCATCTATGATTACTTGATTGATATGAAGATTTTGGTGACTAACATGTTTGATTCAATGCATGTGTTTAGGCAGTTTTACTAATGGATGGAAAACATGATATTGTATGCTTAGATTTAATAAACAAGATTGGTAAGTTTAGTTTCCGTTATACGAACTTACTAAGTGTGTAATGCTTACTCCGTCTTATTTTTCCTATTTTATAGTGCTCGGAAGCTCTTGAAGGTTGGAGATCATTGGAGCATCGTCACGCTATCATCTAGCTTATTTTGGATATACTTAATAAAATCATTTTGGTATAATGGCATGTATAGGACAACTTGACCATTAGCGGCTTGATAATGATGCTTGTAATTTAGCCATTGGAATGACTAGTAATGGTTGTTTTGATATACTTGTAATGTCATGTTATGGTAGCTAAATATATGTTAAGTAATTTATCAAATTATGTCTGATATATGGATTGAACCAATGTAAGATTGTAAGCATGTATGCATATAATGGTATGCCATGATGAATGATGGAATTTGTTTAATTTGAATGCTTGAATTGGTTGAAATGTGTTTGGTATGTTTTAGTGCAGGGAAATGGTAAATTTGGGTGACAAATGAGGCTAGGAAATGACTTTATTTTGTCCGCACGAACAGATACACGAGCGTGTAGTTATGCCGTATGTCCCCTGCACCTTAATTTTGAGAAACAGAATGCTCAGAATTGAGCACACAGGCAGAGACACGGGTGTGTGTCTCAGTCGTGTGTGCTACACGGCCTAGAACACGTGTATGTATCTTGGTCGTGTAAAACCTGCACCTAATTTCGAATTGAATTAATTAAACACACGACCTAGCATACGGACGTATGGCATAGCCGTGTGCACAAGTCAGAGAGTTACACGGGGTCAAACACGGCCTGCAGCATGGGTGTGTCCCAAGGTCACACGGGCGTATCCCTTGGACCACACAGGCGTGTGAGCCCTGCACTTTGGAAATTTTTTTGAAATTTCATGAAAAATTCTTAAAGCTCCCGATTAATTCCCGACTCGATTCTAATGCTCGTATTGGGCCTCAAGGGTTCAATCAAGAGACGTTTTGAATGATCTCGGTTAATGAATAGTAATTTACATAAATTATTTGAAAAATATTCTGAAAGTTTCAGTAATACTTTGAATTCTGTTCTGATGACGGATACGGGTTAGGGGTGTTACAGCTTAACTGCTAGCTCAATAGCGACAAGCGCTAGAATCAGAATGTTACTTAATGTGGCATAGCCATGATTTCAGTCCCGCCACATGTTAATGCAGAATGCAGTAGTACATATCACATGTTCAGTCATACCAATACAATACATAATTAATTATGTAGTTCATTAACAGAGTAGTATTACAGTTCACATTCAAGTATGTGACTCACAGATTAGTGTCATATAAGCAAATTCAGTCATTCGTATATCGAGGAAAATAATATCAAAGTTAGGCAACCTTCTCAGCCTCAAAAATAGTTCTCGGATCCAACACACTGCCACACGACTTAGGCACACACCCATGTGCCTTGACTGTGTAGATTTTAAGTATCAACAGTAAGTCACACGGCCTGGGCACACGCCTGTGTCCCTGGCCGTGTGGTTTTATACTATGAACAATGAGTTACACGGCCTAGGCACACGCCCGTGTCCCTGACTGTGTAGTTTTATACCATGAACAGTAAGTTGCATGGCTTGGGCACAAGCCTATGTTCCTGGCTATGTGGTTTTATACCATGAACAGTGAGTTACACAGTCTGGGCACATGCCCGTGTGGGTTTATACCATGAACAGTGAGTTACACAGCCATTCGCATGGCCTACCACATGTCCGTGTGGAGCACACGGCCTAACCACACGGCCGTGTGCCTGGCTGTGTGACGCTAAAAACCTCCATTTTTGGTGATCCAAAACTTGAAAAGTAGAGATTCTGGTACGTACCTGGTTTAATTTTGAAGGATAAATGATACGAAGAGTATCCGAAACCTAATTATCCATTCCACAAACAATTACACCATCAATTCCAACGTTCAACAAAAATCATTTATCATTAACATACATCGAAAGGTTCGACACCATTCTATTTCAATTTGCACACTCACCTCGTATGAAACAAGAGGAATTAGCCTAACACGGTGTATTACTTTTTTTGGCAACACCCTTGCCTAAACACAGTAGCAAATCGAGCATTTAACAATAAATTAACTAAGCGGTAAAGTCTCATTTTGACAAAAAAAGATAACAGAATGGAAAGCATAATGACAGGAAATTACAACGGAACTTACATTGAATTGGTCTTGCAAGCAACTAAACTTTACAACCACATGAGATTGATTGTAAGAAGAAAAGAAAAAAAAGAATTTTGAGAAGAAGCAAAAATTAAAGAACTAGAAGTAAAAGAAAAGAATAACAACTTTTTCCTTAGACTACTAAAACTAACCACCACCCTTCTCGATATTTGCAAAAAAAATATATTCCTAATGTGTACTATGAGATTCGAACTCGGAACCAGATAGAATACAGACAGATGCTTAACTAATGAACCAGTAGGCTATTCTTGTCATCCTTACACATAGGATTGAACTTAAAAGGGTAGTGCATGTTTGTGGATTACTATATAATTAATTACATGACTCGAACTCCAGACCTTAAACTCAATCACAGAACACAGAACCACAGATACAGAAATTAATTACTATATAATTTTACAAACAAGTTCTTAAGATTTTGGGGCGTTACAAAACCACTTTGATTGCGAGGTTTCGTGATAGGTTTTAAATATTTATAATTACTCGTTCTTGAACTAACTATTATCGTGATGTAGGCAAGTGTACCTATCGAACAGTAGTATAGTTTTAGCAAGACCGGATTGTCGAACCCAAAGGAACTAAAAGTACTAGTAATAACTGTCTTTTTATAATCTAGCCTAATAATAAAGAGGTTTTTGTTTTAATTAACTAATTATTTAAACTAAGAACACATAGAGAAAAGAACTGGGAAATTGCTTTAGGGAAAATCGATTGACTTAAGACAATACCTAAGGAAAGATCCACCTAGACTTTACTTGTTATTCTGGCTCCGAATCGGATAATTTATTCATTCAACTTGTTCCGTAGAGATCCCTAGGTTATGTTATTATCCCTATTCAAGACTAATAACGTCTAATCCCTAGATTGAATAACCGAGTCTTTTCTCTAATTAACACTCTAGGGTTGCATTAACTCGATCTATGGATCCCCTTATTAGGTTTCACCCTAATCTGGTAAAATCTTGTCACCCTATTTCTAGGCGCACAATCAACTCCGCTTAATTATGATAAATGTACTCTTTTCCAGGGTCTATTCCTCCTCTGAATAAGAGCTTATCTTGAATTAGTATCCTGAGATATCAAAACAAGAGTTAAGAACACATAATTAAGAACAAGTTTAAATATTTATCATACGATTCAGAAACAAGTTTAAATATTTATCATACGATTCAGAAAATAATAACAAGATTCGTCTTAGGTTTCATTCCCATTAGGTATTTTAGGGTTTTAGTTCATAACTAAATAAGAAAACATCTCAAAAGAATATAGAATACAAAACATAAAGAAAACCCAAAACTCCTGAAGAGAAATTGAGGAGAGATCTTCAGTCTTGATGATGAATCTGGCTTATGAGATGGATCAATCGGCTTCCTTAGAGTAATTCCTTACTCCCCCTTCTCCGTCTCTCTTTTCTTCCTCCTCTAGGGTGTATTTATAGGCTTTGGAATGCCTTTTAGCCCTTAAAATTAGCCATTTTCGAATTGGACTCAACTTGGGCTCGGTAGGGACATGCTCGTGTGACACGCTCGTGTGACACGCCCATGTGCGATTACTTCAGGCCGTGTTCAATCCTGCCAAATTAACACAGCTGTGTGGTATGCCCGTGCGAATCGTGCTTTGATTTTGCCAAATTGACACGACCGTGTGGGCTGCCTGTGTGAGGAAGTTTAGGCCGTGTATTTTGGCCAATTTTCTCTATTTTTGGCCCGTTTCTCGTTCCTTTCGCTCTCCTATGCTCTCCTAAGTATAAAATATGAAATTAAAGCATTAGGAGCATCGAATTCACCAATTCTAATGAGAAATCATCCATAACATGCATTAAATATGGGGTAAAATATGTCTAATTTACGGTTTATCACACTCTTTGCAAAGAAACTTCCAAGGATATTTGGGACTCTATGAAGACAAAATATCAAGGTTCTTCCAGAGTAAAGCGTGCACTGCTTTAGGCCCTATGGAGGGACTTTGGGGTTCTTCAAATGAAGGATGGTGAGTCGATTACAGACTATTGTGCACGAACTATGGGAATCGCAACTAATATGTGATTTCATGGTGAGAAGATGAACGACACAACCATTGTTGAGAAGATACTATGGTCTTTATCACCAAAGTATAATTATGTTATTTGCTCGATTGAAGAATCCAAGGATATTGATGCACTCACTCTTGATGAACTTTAGACCTCTTTGTTGGTCTATGAGCAGAAGATGAATAAAACTTCTACCTCAATAGAGCAGGCTTTGAAAGCTTCAATTCATTCTTTAAGAAGAAGAGGTAGAGGTCGAGGAAGGGGAAGAAGTAGAAGAGGCAATTGGAATCAAGATGGTGGTAAGCATGCCAGACCAAATGATAAAGGAAAACAATGGGATCAACAAATTGACAAATCAAAGGTAGAATGTTTTAGATGTCATATGTTTGGTCATTATCATTCTGAATGTCATACTAATATGTCTAATGATAAGGAAAAGGGAGAAAAGTTGAATTTTGCAGAAAAAGAAGAAGTTGAAACCTTGTTTATGAAAGTTCATAGCAAGCAAGAGGAGTCGCAGAACTCATGTTTATGATATGTAGATACGAGCTATAGCAACACATGTGCGGTAATAAGTCTTCTTTCTTTTATCTAAATGAAGACTTTCACACTACTGTGTATTTTGGAGATAAATCTATTGTTGATGTAGTAGGAAAGGGTGATATTAGTATAAAAACCAAGAATGGTTTTGTAGAGACAATTTCCAATGTTTTCTTTGTGCTTACTTTAAAAAGTAACTTGTTAAGTATTGGTCAATTGTAAGAAAAATGATATGTGATTACGATATCAAAAGGTGTTTGTCAAATTTATAATTCTTTCAGAGGTGCAATTAGACTAGTTCCTATGAGTACCAGCAGGTTATTTCCATTGGTGATTAATTGTGTTCAACCTTGCTTGATGGTTAAACTAAAGACCGATGCATGGCTTTGGCATTCCGCTATGGTCATATTAATTTTGGGGGTTTAAAGACTATTAGACAGAAAAAAATGGTCAGTGGTCTTCTTCAAATTGTTATTCCACCCCAAGTGTGTAAAGATTGTGCTATTAGCAAACAATATCATGAACAATTTCCCAAAAAAAAGTCTCGGAGAGAAAAACGTATGCTGGAATTGGCTCATTCTGATATTTGTAGGCTAATAAAACCATTATCTAATGGAAGTAAAAATTATTTCCTTACTTTCATTGATGATTATTCTCGAAAAACGTGGGTTTACTTCTTGTAGGAGAAATTAGAATCATTTAATGCATTTACTAACTTCAAAGCACTTGTTGAGAATGAAACCGAGAAAACCATTAAGCTCTTCGCACTGACCATGGTGGAGAATATTGCTCCAAGGAATTTGAAGCATTTTGTAAAAGTCATGACATTTGAAAAGAGCTTACCGCTACATATACCTCCCAAAAAAAGGCGTATCGAAAAGGAAAAATAGAACCATACTGAATATAGTGAGGAGCATGCTTGCTAGTGGAAGAGCCTCAAAATGGTTTTAGCCAGAGGTAGTATATTAGAGCATCCACGTTTTGAATAGAAGGCTAACTTTTTCTATTCAAAATATGACTCCTGAAGAAGCTTGGAGTGGAAGGAGACCAACGATAGATAACTTCAAAATTTTTGGTTGCATAGCTTATGCACATGTTCCAGATGCAAAGAGAAAGAAACTTGATGACAAATGAAAGAAGTGTGTCTTTTTATGTGTAAGTGAAACATCTAAATCATATAAATTATTTAATCCTTTAACGGAGAAAATTGTTATTAGCAGGGATGTAATTTTTGATGAGGAGAACACTTGGAATTGGAATGACCAGCAACCTTCTCAAACCTTTGTTGACATTGAAATTGAATTTGAAAGGTAGCAGCCTTTAGATTAGTAGACTCAAGCAACACTTGAGCTTGAGAGTTCACCAAACGATACTCCAACAACCACCGAAGTAGAATTAACAGAACCTCATCCTAGTCATATTCGATAGAGACCAGCTTGGATGGGAGATTTTGAGGTAACTAGCATTGGTCAAACTGAAGATCCAATCATCCACTTTGCCTTAATTGTAAATTATGATCCAACAACATCTAAAAATGCTACAAAGGAGTCAAAATGGCAAAAGGCAATGGATGAAGAGATTGTAGCTATAGAAAGGCATGATACATGGGAGTTGACTGAGCTTCTAGAAGGCCACAAGATAATTGGTGTCAAATGGGTATACAAGAGAAAGTCGAAGGAAAATAGAGAAGTTGACAAGTATAAGGCGCGCTTAAAATAGAGAAGTTGACAAGTATAAGGCGCGCTTAGTGGCCAAATGTATAAGTAAGAGTTTGGGATGGATTACAAAGAAGTTTTTTCTCTTTTTGCAAGGCATGGTAAAATCAGATTGGTGATTTCGCTTGCAGCCCAGTACTCTTGGCCTATCTTCTAGTTAGATGTGAAGTCGACATTTTTACATGGTAACCTCCAAAAGCAGGTATTTATTGAAAAATCTACTGGTTATGTTAAACATGGAAGTGAAAATAAGGTTTATAAACTAAAAAAGGCTTTATATAGACTGAAATAAGCCCTACATGCCTGGTATAGTCGAATTAAGGCTTATTTCTTAAAATTTGGTTTTACTAAGTGCCCTTATGAGTCTACTCTTTTTATTAAAACTGGCGATGAAGAGAAAATGCTTATTTTGAGTTTATATGTTGATGATATTATTTTCACTAGAAACTGTAGTTCCATGTTTAATGAATTCAAGAAGTCTATGATGATTGAGTTTGAAATGTCAGATCTTGGTATGATGCATTATTTTCTAGGCATAGAAATACTGCAATCAGCTGATGGATATTTATTTTTCAAAGGAAATATGTTCAAGATATTCTAAACAGGTTTGATATGAAGGATTGCAATCTAGCAATCACCCCGATTGAGTTTGGTTTGAAGTTGAGAAAAGAGAGAAAGAAAACGAATAGCACTCTTTATAAGCATATCATTGGCAGGTTAATGTACTTGACTGGTACAAGACCTGACATAATGTATTCTATAAGTTTGATTAGTAGTTTTATGGAGAATCCTACAGAGATGCATTTATTGGCTGTCAAGAGAATCCTTTGTTACTTGCAAGGAACCAAGGATTTTGAGTTATTTTATAGATAAGGTGAAATTTTAGATTTATTTGGGTTCACTGACAGTGACTTTGCAGGAGATCTGGATGACAGAAAAAGCACTTCAGGTTATGTTTTCACGATGGGAATCGGAGCTGTTTCATGGTCATCCAAGAAACAATCCATTGTTACTTTGTCAACGACAAGCTATTTGGCTGAGGAAAATCTTGAAGGAGCTGAAGTTCAAGAGAATGGGAGCTGCAATAATTTTCTGTGACAATAATTTAGCTATCAAACTCTCAAAAAATCCAGTATTACATGGTAGAAGCAAGCATATTGATGTAAAGTACTATTTTTTGAAAGATTTTAACAATGATGGGGCAATTGATCTCAAGTATTGCAAGAGCGAAGATCAACTAGCTGACATATTTACCAAACCTATCAAATTGTTTTCCTTCCAAAATTTGAGGAGGTTAATGGGAGTTTGCACTTTGGAATATCCTGTTTGAAGAATAGCACTAGTAAACTGAAGTTTAAGGAGTTTTTCAATTTAAAGGAGGGATTGTTAATAAAATCTGGTTGTTAATAAAATCGGATTGTTTTCTTTATTTCTAGGCAAATAATTGATGCGCATCAAAGTTTTAGTGGTTGAAAATTATGGATTTTTTTTGTTTAGATTTTTTCTCTAGTTTTTAGTGCCTATTTTTAGTTTTTCTATTATGTAAAAGCCTACATAAATAGGCTCATTGATTATGAATCAATGTACTCATCATCTTAGTTTTTCCTTTCCTTATTATCTTTCATCTTGTTGTTATCTCTACCAGTAAGTTAACAGCCTATCATCGTTATGGTTCTGTGTGGTGTTAAGAGTTACTATATTTGGATTTTAATGTGGACCAACAAATGGTGCTATTGTTATATGGTAGCTTATTTAGATCCAATTGTCCAAAAATTAAATCCAGATAACAGTCGTGGGTTAAGGGCACTGTCCTTTATACAGTTTTCTAGATTTTTTTACGGGTAAATTCATTAAATTATTAATAAGTTTAAGTATTGGTTACTCAGCTTTAAAAAAATATAAAATGGTCATTGAATTATTTGAAAATTTTCATCTAAGTCACTGGGTTATTAAAATTATTGTTGTATAGTTTTTTCTGTTCGCATCACTTGCACCAGTCGAAAGCTCTCCTTCACTTTCTCTTTTACAATTCAATATTTTTTCATGAAACAACTTTGAACGTTACAAATGTGCGAACCAAAGTCCAAACAGCTTTCTTCTAAGGTAAGTTCTTCTACTTGTCGATGGGTATTGACCCACCATTTTGATTGTCGAATCGTTGCTTGAAGCTTACTAATCGGACTTAAAAAAAGAAGTTCACATCATAGTGACTTAAATAGAAACTTTCGAATAGTTCAATGATTTAAATGAAAACTTTTGAATAGTTCAGTGACTATTTTGTAACTTTTCAAAGTTGAGCAATCAAAACGTAAACTTACTAATAGTTTAGTGACCTTGAATAAGTTTAACTTTTTTTATACAAATTCTAAATTACTTATAATCTCCATCATTAAAGAAGATAATATTACATGCTTAAATATATTTGAACTCCTCATCTTCATATTATTACAATAATAATAATAATATCAACCGAATTAAAATTCAACCACCATACTTTTTTGCAGCTGGTTTTATATAGCTTTCTCAATTTTGGTTTAGATACAATATATTTAAAGTTAAGAATATTACCTGCTTAATTAAATTAGTTTGAATCTATGACCTTTAAATTGATGTAACAACATAAGTGTCGACTAAACAAAGATTCAGCTACACAGTTGGTTAAATTAGAGATTTTGATAAATATTCGTAAATTAGATTAAATTTAATGCTTTGAAATCTTAAACACAAAATATTAATCAATATAAATTTTAAAATTTATAAATGTTTATAATTTTTTAACATGAAAAAAAATAGCAATTAGATATTATTAAACTAGTTAAATAACCTAATTTAATGAACCTATACTAGAAATTGATTAAAAAAAAATTCAATATCCATTACAATGATATTACATAACAAAAAATTATCAACTAAAATCTATTAAGAGAACAAATATCATCACGGCAGTATATAGTAACATCTGACAACCTATATGTATATAATTATGTTCATAATACTAGAGAAATCTAAAGTATTCTTTAAACATTGTCTCTGAAAATTCACCCAATTAACATCATCTCCTTCATTTCATCTTCCAAATCATTATATATATATATAAACCGTATATATATACCTTCATTCTCCGGCAACCCCATTTATGTATAATCAAAGGCATGGCTGGTATAGGGTTCAAGGGCTACCTCGACCACTGGTCTCAACTCATCCAAATTTCCATTACTAAACACATCGACATCGCCATTGGGGTGGTTGCAAAAAGTGGGGAAATTCGTGGATGTAAATGGAGCTTGCTGCGTTGACAATGGAAGAGTGCCGCCGTAAAGGAAGTAGTTTCTTGCATCAACTTCGTCCATGTCTGGTTTGTTACCCTTTTGTTGGATGACTGTGTCACAAAGGCTCTTGCACTTGTCGTAGCTGTTTTGGCTTTGAGAAACATCTTCCATGCTGCTACGACAAGTTGTGGGATAATCAGTTCCGTTTTGTTTGATTGTCGTGGTGGCACTGAATTTCCAAGCCGCCGTTGATGCCACCGTGGTTGGTGGGTACTTGTTGTTTGGCGGGGTTCGTTTGAAGATTCGACAAAGCGTCCAAACTTCCTGCATGCATGCAACTATTAGAACACTGAGTTGTCTTTTTCGCTAGGTTTCGAATAGTCCCTTTTTTTCTTTTTTTTTCTTTTCTTTCTGTCCACATGAAATTGAAAGACCTAACAGCGAGGAAACTTCGTAATAATCTAGTACGACCAAAGTACTTATTACGAAAAAAAGTACAATGTGACAAGGAAATGTGGAGTTATAAAGTCAACAAATTGAGATTAGAACTGTATAAAAATTTAGGGATTATCAAAAGTAAATTGATAAATTTAGCATATTCTAGTTCTATTTTTTTTCGGATTAATTTGATCTTCACCTTTTAAAATTTAGTTAAATTAATTTTTTTAAATAAAAAATTAACGAGCTCATTGAAATTTTAATAGCATTATTGTGACAATTGGTGTGATAATTTATATATACTTTATAAAATTAAAAAAAAATAACAAATTTTAAAAAATTTAGAAAATTTATTCAAGTTAAAAGTGAAGTATTCATAAACTGACATGCAAGTTGACACATTATTGTCATTAAAATTTTAATGGTTCAATTAACTTTTTCATCCAAAACAAAGCTATTTGACTAAAATTTAAAAATTATAGGCTAAAGTAAAAAAAAAAAAACCAAAGTGGTAAAATAAACAATCCTATTAAGAACTAAATTTATGTTTATGAAAAAAAAACCCTCGATGTTTGAGAAGTATAAAATAGACATTTGTATGCTATTGTTCTATTTATAGACAAAGACATCATAAATAGATTCACACATAGTTAATATGTTAATAATTCCATGGTGGAAGGTACGGATTTCGTTTTCGGGTCTTTTATTGGTGATATGGTGCAAGTTATTATTTAGGGTGTGGATTTTTATGGTTATATTTTGGTATCATAAGTTGTAAGATTGTACAAAAATTATTTTATCGTTGACCTTTCGGTTTGTTTACCTTTTTCGGGTTTAATGAAATTTGACTAGCTAAGCAAAAAAAAAAAAATTATTTGTTCAATGTAAGAACTCTTTTCTAATACATAATCAATAAAATTTAAGAAGCATTTTTTTTACGTATCTAAATTCATTCATATGGTAAGTATATTAATATACATATTTTTAAATATGTTTCGCTTTAAATTTGAGTCCGCATCTAACATTCAAAGTTATGGTTAAACTGATACTGATTTAGAATTTAAACCATAGTAAAACAAAGTAGAAGAATTAAGAATGTATATGCTTACCGCTTCTTGGGCATTGGTGGTGTGGTTCCCATTAGGGGGAAGGCGAAACTCATGCATCATCCAATCGGTCTTGGTGCCCTTGCCGGCACAGCCTCGATAGTAGACAAGGGATTTCTTGAGCCCAATGCATGTGCATAAATGCTGGTGCTGATGACGATCATGCTGATGATGGTGATGGTGATGGTGATGATGGGGTTCTTTGGTTGACGATGAATAGATGGGCTTGTCGATGCCGGTTGCCTTCCAAAACCCTGAACCGGTCACCCTATTTGGCCTTATGCTGTTTCTGTATTTTCTTCCTCTCTTGCAATAGAAATACCATTCTTTTTCTCCCACATTGCTAACTTCTTCCTCAAACCATGCATAAAAAACACATTTCATCATTATTATCATTCAGTATTAATTAATCAGCTTGTATAGGTTAAAATATGTTTCAATTTTTGTACTCTTTCTACATTTAAAATTTAGTTATTTTACTTTTTAGATTTATATATGCAAGTTCAATTGTTAACGTCATTAAAATCATTCTGTTCAATTTATGTAATAAAATAATGATATTATAATAAACCTGTAATTTAAGAGACGAATTTTAATTGTGACAACAATTTGACTTGCTTTTTTAAACTCAAAAGGACTAAATTTCTTGAAATAAAAGTAGATGGTTAAATTCCGAATGTGCAAAAACTATAGGGACCTAGCAAGGGCGAAGCCTAAAGTTCTTTTAGGGGTAGAATTAAATTGTATATTTTTATGAGAGCTAAAATACAATTTCACCATTTTAATAGTTTATATCTTTATAATTTTTTAATGACTAAATTAAACTTTTATTTTTTTAAGGGGGCAAAGTGAAATTTTACCATATAAAAATTTAAAATTATATACATTTTAAAGCACCAAAAGTTAGATTTGCCATTTTAAGAGATGGTTGGGTCTGCTGCCGCCCCTGAGGCCTAGGGCAAAATTTAACCAACTCTATATAATACAATGCATTAGTGTAATTTAAGATATCATGTTGGAGTATTATAAATAGAGAAAATAATACTAATAGTGATTTTGAGAAAATTTTTTCTTCTAAGGAGTAAAGACTGAAATTTCGCTTTTAGGCCATCACAAATGCTTGCTATGTTTGACTTGATCCAAGATGTTAAATTTTTGTTAGAAAGAGGGGAAAAAATATAATGATGCTGAACCATTAATTGAATTAGTTCGACTAGGCAGAAAAAGGGTTTTATTCATTTATTGGACATTTATAGTTATGGAATGGTAGGCCCAAAGTATGATGAAATCCATCATTTTAACCACAAAATGTTCAATAAGTTCACATTAATTGTATCTTCTCGTACAATTTTATTTATGTACTATGTATATAAATAAATCTGATGATAATTGATAAAATTATTAAAAATAAATTTTAAAATATTTAAATATTTTTAATCAAATAAAATTATTTTATTAATAGGAAGTGGAAAAAAAATACTACAAAGGTGGGTCGATTTCTTCGAAAGAAATTTTCATATTGTTATCAATTAGACAATTGACTGGACCCCCAACAATTGAAGGTATTGTCTTCAAAAAGGTTGTCTCTAGTGCTTTGTCGAAAGCTAACGTAATGTAAGTAACTATCTTGAGGACATGGTTAGGGGCTCGAACCCCACCGACGGTGAAACACTCACATCTCCTTAGTGGGTAGCCATATGGTCGAGGTGCTTTGGCTCTCTGAATCAAGCTTTCAGGACAACCACTCACGACACGCTACTTTTGGCAGAACACGAAAGACAAGATTCTTCTCAAACAACAATACCTTCAATTGTTGAGGGTTTGACTAACTGCTTTCAAATACTTCTAAAGAAATTGACCCACCCTTAACTGTTATCATTTTTTTCCTTGTTAAACTGAAATTGGAGATTAAATTTTAAATTTATTTCAAAAAATTGGTGAGGATTTCCTTTTCTTCAAAGCAAAAAGGTTTAAACAAAGTTTAATTTTATTTGATGAATAGAGAGTGTGTAAAGAATATAATAAGGAATTACCCTTCTTGTTTTTTCGGCCAAGGAAACAATAAATTATAAGAAGAAAAAGGTTTTCCCATTATTTATTTATTTGTCAAAATATTTTAAATAAAAAATTAGCGAGAATCAATTAAGTAGAGGAAATTACCTCATCAAATGATTATGTTAGTCAACTTTTTAGATTCTTAAAGTAAAATTAATAGAGATTAGAGAGATATTTTTTTACTACAAAATTTTATATAAAATAAAATTAAATATTATAAAACTTTAAAGGTAATTTTTCTTTTATACAAAATTTACTTCTATCAATAACTCTTTTTCACCTTTAAATTGTTCATTCGGACTAATAAATTTTTTTATTACTAATTGTTATAATTGTTTTAAGATTGTAAATTTACTACAAGTCTTTGTATTTTTTTTATGAGTTATCTAATTTTATCTTTAAGAATTTTATTTTTTATTTTTAATATAAAAATAAAAATCTAATTATTAATACCGTAGCAATTCTTTCAAGCTTATTACAACATCATTTTTTTTAACATTACTATATTAAGTGAGTATTATTTTTATTTTTTTAAATATCACATTAGCAAATTTAATATTAAATTTTAAAATTAAAAAAATAGAACTAAATTCTAAAAATTTGAAGTATAAAGACTTGAACCATATTTTAAGCTTGATTTTATAAATATTTACTTTGTAATATTAAATCAAATATTAATATCTATAAAAAGGAGATAATATAATTTTTTAACCTCTGAACTTGACAACTGAGTTCACTTTGGTACTTGTAATTTTTTTTTCTCATTTGAGTTCTAAACTTGGAATCTATCAGTATTTGATGATATGACTCATGTTACTAGAACAATACCGAATTGGACAAATCGAGAGTTGATTGATATAATAGTCTAAACAAATAGATTGAATCGATTGACTTGAAAACTATTTGAATTTGATAAAAGTAAAAAACAGGAACAAAAATTGAAAGTTGAACAAGTTAAACCAGTTTAATAAAATTTTTATTATTTAAACTTTTATGAATTTTTATTTAATTATTTAAGTGATGATATGGTGCAATTTCCGAGTATCATGTAACCAATCTTTTATATATTTCAAATTTATGGATTAAGATGAATTTAGTTATTAAATTTAAATGTCAAAATAGACCATATATATATATATATAAATATTAAAGTTAATTTAATTACGAAATTGAGTGAAAAAATTATATTATCTAAAAAAACAAATAGTTTCAACTGAAGAAACGATCAAAGATGTTAAAAAAAAAAATCAGATACTTACTTGGAAGATCCCAAGGATCATACTGATAGATATCAATCTGTTTGATTAGTTCAATACTGATCGGTTTCTTCTCCACCTTTCTTCTCAGATAAAACCCCACGAGTTCTTCGTCTGTTGGGTGAAATCTAAAACCTGGAAGCTTAATTTCTTCCCCGTTTCTTTTCTTTTTATTATCATCAATTGAATCCTCCATTAATCTCTCTCTCTCTCTCTTTTCTCAGTTTATGGTATATAGTTTTTTTCTCTGTTAACCCAAGTCTCTCAAAGTGGCAGGAGTGTTTAGCTTATTATAAACATGGGGGGGTGGGGGGTTAAGTCAAGACAAGACTTTTTGATTAACAAGTCTTCCATTTACTGATAAAGTAACCTTTTTTATTCTAGATGTGATTATAACAAAAGAAAAATAAAAAGCATGAATGTTCTTCTTCTTTTTTTTTGCTCCTATTAGATCAGGACGAACATAAAGAATTGATTAGAAAGATTAGATATGAATCGTAATTTTACTATTATATTAATATATAATTTCATAAAATATTTAAAGGATTAAATGATAAATCTATCATTTAGGAGGGATAGTAGATATTACCAATTCCCCTTTACCTTTGTTACTAGGTCCGATAATTACATTAAATTTTAATTAAATCTAAATTAATAATATATTTTTTTATTGATGTTTTTTAATTCACAAAATTTGAATATGAAATCTTACTTAAAAGTATTAAATTTCTTATCATGCGACTCAACAAATGTTAGTAAATGATTTTAAAATTTAAGAGAAGTGTTGCATTGTACAATTAAAGAAGTTTTTACACCCATTCCAATCTTTTTGCATGATCAATATTTTAATGATTAATTCATTGAATTTATCAATATAAATTGTATCAGTCAAGCATGTAAATTTTTAAACAATTATAAGTTTTATTTATAAAATAAATAGTTAAAAATTATAAATTCACGTCAAGTTTGACATACATCATCTATATAAATAGAATATAAAATATAATAACTGGATTATTAAAAATTTAATCATACAAAATTATATAGAAAAAACATGATTCAGTTATCATTTTAGTATCAATTATCAAGATTTTATAATTAAACATGTATATTTTAATTTTTTAATTTATATTACCTGGAAAATGTTATAATTTTTTAAAAAAATTTAAAATAATTAAATAAACCAGAATATTGTATGTAAGTCTAGTCAAGTGGGCAAAGACAATTGACTATTTAGAAGGCATATGAGATGTCACTTGGCATTTATGGGTTGAAATTGTAAACGGGAAATTTTCAAAGCTTAGGAAAATATCTTCGAAAATTCCTACATCAAAATGCAGATTTTAATACAAAATTTCTTCAATGCAATTATATATATATATATATATGGGCTCTCAGTTTCATGGAAATTGCCATATGTTGGAAAATAAAGTTTCTTAATTTTTAAGTTCAAGAATATAAGTTTTTATTTGAATTTCAATAACGAGTTGTAAGAAGATTTTTGTAAGTGTATTCTACAAAATAATTTCATAGCATCATCATTGTGAATTTCAATATTTATTAATAAGATGGTTTTAAATATTTGCTTTAATTAAACACTCGTTAGTAATTAAAACTGTAAGTATATTTTAAATATTTTATTAAAATTGTAAGTTACAAAATTTATTTGATGTATTACTTAAAATAAAATGTGGAATATAATTAGATTTTTTGATAAAAATAATATAATATTAAATTAAATAGAATAAAATAAAAATAATTGAATTTAATCTCTATTAATTGATAAGTAGCTCCCTATCTATTTATAAATTTTCATACTTTTTGTAGAAATAATTCTATTTAATAATTTTTATTGTCAGTTATCGAACATGTTTAAAAAATTTAAATTACTGAAAATATTAATTTTCAATTGATTGAATTTTTAAAGTACTTTATCAAATAGAGCAGCATCATAATAATAATAATAATAATAATAATAATATCCATTTAATTATTCTCCTAATTAGTTAAGATTTTGATGATTTTTTACCTCAAAATTTTGGTAATGATTTGGAAATCAATTATTATTTACAAGGCACTTAAAATTTACAAATTAATTCTACAAAAAAGAAATTAAAAATTAAGTTTCATTAATTATTGCATCAAATATAATAGTTAGTATAATAGTAATCTAATTAATCATCATACTTTATAATGATTAATTTTAATTGTATTATTTATATTATTTATAATTGTAATTGTAATTATTAGATGAATTCAACAATTTCTATTGAAAATAAGCCAATAAAAAAATAGAGTACATCTCTAGGGAAGAGAACATAGAAACGGATTGCATCGTCAAGTTTACTTTTGACTAAAGTGAGGATCTGGAGCTGTTAGCAGAAATCTCATTGTTTAGTTCTGGCTAATTGTATTTATTTTCTCTATTTTTTTATTCACCAAAAAAAGTTCAACATTTATATTATTTTTTCCCTAAAACTTGTGTATCCTTTTAAATATATATATACATCAAATTATCATTTTGATCCTCTACTACGCTCAACTTTTAATTTAATTCTTATATTGTAATTTAATGTAATTACTTCTTTCTATTTTTATAATAATATTAATTAATTTAAATAATTAATACAATCAACAATTTCGATTAAAACATTGGCACAAATGTTTTTTTTTTATAAACATATTTTTCAACTTACCATGTTGATATGTGTGTATATATGTTAGAAGGGGATGTCTCCAAGAAAAATCCAAATCAATATTTTAATTTGAACCTAGTATAAGGACTAAAATTAAAATTCCACCATATATAAAGGGGTCTACGTCATGTTGATATCATATGTTCTATGACATTTGCAATTAACAAATTTTATACATTTGATTTTCCAAAATTGATTTGTTTGATGTGTAATGGAAGTTTTGTTGTAAGCATAACCAAAAGACAAGTGAAGAGATGAGAGATTCGTCCATATGACTTTTTAGAGAGATACAAAGAGGATATTGGAATTTTATTTCATTACGGAATGGCCATTGTCCAATCATTTTTAACCAAACTCTACATGATTTCTTAACTAACTATGGTTTAGTTAAGTTTCAAATAATTCAACTCAACATTTACTACATTTCACTTTAAAATAATATTAACATTTACTATATTTAGATGATGAATATTAATTTAGATTTGACATGAATTTTTTTAAAAAAATATATGAATTAAATTGTAAATAATTATATACGTATGGCTTCATATAGATTTAATGTGTTATAAAAACATTGTCATTAAAAATTAAAAAAATTTTGTTTTAAACATGTCAAATTCAAGTAGTTCTTGTGATAAATGCACATATGATTTCAGCGTGAGTTATGCGCTTTAATTATGCTCCATGCTAGAATTGAGTTGGCAACAATGCTATGTTGGTGGAAACAATCCTTACTGGATGTGCAGTTCAAATCAGATTACATGAGTTGCGGAACATTCACCAACTCCTTCGCCACAATTGGAATGCGCATGTCCGACACATCTCTCGATTTCATAATAGAGTAGCAAATGACATGGCCAAGATCCCAATTGCTGGTACTAGCAATATGCAAATATTCGATACGACCCGATTCCAATGCCGAGTTTATTGATGGAAGATCGAAATAATTCTGATACTTTTTTGTCTTAAAATTTTATTGTTGTTGTTTTGGTTGTTTCTTTACTATCTATCTATCTATATATATATAAAGATAATGTATTTTTAGAACTCGATTAAAATGTTTTCAAGTTTAGGAATCAATTTAAAATCTGAACTTTTGTTTGGAGATGTCTCACGCGATTAACCGAAAAGAATGAATGTTTTTTTAAGGATACAAGTACACTATTAAGAGGTGATGAAGTGGCATTCTCATAGTGCCATGTCATCACTTGAATTTTTTAAATTATATAAATATATTTTCAAATTTGACATAATAGTTAATTTAGCCCTTAATATTTTTATATTTTGTCATAATGGTAAATTTGATCGTCAATCTTTCAAAAATAGTTGAATTGTGATTTATTTAAACATGGCAATGCATGTTTACTTTATGCTTTTTTTTCATGCTTTTTTTTTGTATTTTTATAAATTTTAAATTATTTATTGATATGAAAAATAGTGTTATGCCAGTATGAAGTATACATGGACTGCCACGAAGGTTTCCATGCCAACATTGTTAAAAAATTAATGTTTTAGTCAACATTTTGAATTAAAAAAACAAATTGACTCATTTTGAAAAGGTTAATGGTCAAATTGAGCTAGAAAAAAGAAAAAAAACAAAAATATATAGAGGTTGAGGGCTAAATTTATCATTATGCCTTTATTTTGTTATATATATATTTTAAATTTTTTAAATATTTTATATAAATTCTTTTAAAAAATCAAGCGATGACATGATAGAATATTAAAATGCCACATCATTATCTCTTAATGGAGTTAGCAAAAAATTAAATCATTCTCTCTTAACGGAGTCAACAAAAAATTAAATTATTTAATAGAATCCAAATTCAAAGATAAAAAAACTTTAATGATGAAATTAAAATATTCAAAGAGCCCCGTACGTTAGCTTGATGGTCAAAGTGTTTACTGTCTCAAATGTAGTCTAAATTTAAGTCGCACTAGTCGCATTATTGTTAGGGCTTTACCTTCTTAATGAAAATTAAAATATTAAGAGATTAAACATTTACATTTTTTGAGACCAACCCTATTATTGACGTAGATTCTTATGCCAATTACAAGTTCACACATCACCACATTGAGAAGTCACCAATTATAGCCAAATAATTCGTTAAATTTCCCAATTATGTTGATAAAAAAATTATAAAACAAGCTTGGTCAAAACCCAAAACATAGAATAAAAGAAATATTAAACAAGAGTTTGGGCAGAAAAGGAAAAAGATTTTCTTGGGATTTTATATAGTAATTAAACTTGTTGATTGTGATTTTAACCTAAAATGAAGGAGATTCATTTGAAGGAATAGGTGGGTTCCCATAAATTTATGAAGTAGGTGAGATTGCATGGGATTTATACAATTCACAAGTCTAATAGTTTTGATGCTCCTTCTACCTTTTAGCCGGCAATCGTATGATTAATTTAACCATTCTTTAAATATCAATTATTTACATCAATGTATTATGGTAATTTTCATCTACATTTTTTTGTGGTTTCAAACTTTTTCCACGACGTGTTTATGGTTTTTTTGGGATTAATTTATTAAAGGTCCCTAAGATATCGTTGATATTTTAAATTGATCTCTAATTTTTTTAATTGAGTTCTTAAAGTATCATCAATATTATATCAATTAAGTTTTTCTTGTTAGTTTACACATCAATTTAGGTGTTAAATACTAGTCTGGAGTTGATGTGAAGCACATTAAAATGCTAGGATCAAATTGCAAATAAATGTTTACTTGAAACATAGAGGTAAAAATGCCCCTCCAGTCCCTCTCAAAAAAATTAGAGCAGTTTAATCCCTTCCAATTTCAAAAGTGAGCAACTAAGGACGATTACATCATGGAATTAATATTTTTCGTTAATTGTACATAATTGTGATTGATATAATGACAAATTTAGCCCTTAAGGTTTACACATTCTATTAATTTGGTCTTGATTGGGCAAATTTAACCAACAACATTTGTGTAAATGTGTAAAAATTAAGGTTAAATTTGTTGAATTTTTAGAACTAAGGCCAAATTGAAAAATATGGAAACATCAAGGCTATATTTGTTGTTATATGAATCAAAATTATGTACAATTGATGTAAGACATTAGCATCGCGATAATTGTCCTTAGTTGCTCACTTTTAAAATCTGCATGGAGTAAATTGCTTTGATTTTTTTAGAGGGACCAATTTGCTTAGTTTCAAAATTGAAAAGGGCTTGGAAGGTCTTTTTACCTGAAAAAGCCTTTAGTTAGTAAGACAAGGAGCAAAGTAAGGAGAGGTAATGTGTAATGTTTGTTAACGGAATTCAGACACAATGGTCCTACATCTGCGAAACCTCACTCAGAGAATGATTTGATTCAACAATTCATCCAATACAACTATTAGCTAAAGCCCAAACTACTCTTTACACTCACAGATATTTGTGGCCGCAAAGTCGAACCTAAACCATTACAAATCACACTCTCAAATACCTCACAATACAACCAATAGAGCTCTCCAAAGGATACCTAAAAGTGTGTCATAGAATAACAACAAAAAAACACAGTAAAGGCACCACAAGTAGTCTATTTATAGGTTGATATAATAATCAATCCAACAGGGTTTTAATAAACTTTAAAATCCTATTTAAAAGCTAAAATTATCCCATCAATTATACTAAGTATTTATCACATAAAAATCTTCATAAATCAATCTTTCGATAGCTCCAAAACTCTCTCAAGACATAAGGATAAGGATAAGGTTAAACATTTTCTTCACTTTAAATTTCTCATTGTCGAAACCCTTTTTTTTTTGAAATCGACTTTTATTTTAAAAAATAAAAATGGAAGTCGCTACCAATTTTTTTATGAGGTGTGATCGGATCACCTCGTAATTTAATTATTTTAATAAGAGGTTTGATTTACTAAAATGATATTTTTCAGTCTACAAAAACCCAGAAAATAGGTTTGGGAGTCGGTTACGCAGGAGGAAGGATTAACACCCTCGTTATGCCTAAAATTGGTACCTAATTAATTACTTGATATCTTTAGTGTCGAAAATTGAAAATTTAAAGAGATTTTTAAATAGGATCCTTTATTAAGATATTACTAAACTAAATTAATTTTCACAAAATTAAAGGGGCTTATTTCAAGTTAATCGAGAAGAAAGGATCATGTCCCGTAAGTTAGGACACAATGCCTTAGATCCTCAAGAACAAAAATGAATGCCCCATTTTTATTTTATTTTAAAGTAAATGTTCGACTATCTCAGTTTTAGAAAGAAGCCGTATTCCGTAAGTTAAGAATACGACTTTTCTAATTCCAAAATAATGAACATTACTTTGATTTAAAAAATTTCTTTTTTATGCCTCGTGCAAAGACGAATGCAATATTTAAAATAATGTGTATTTAGCTTATTCAGGCATTGTTATAACAAAATATAATAAAAAGGAAAACATATAAAAATGAAACGATGATGCATGAAAATAAAAATACCATACTAGTAAATGACGATGATATAATTATAATAATAAAACATAAATTAACAATGGCAATAATCATATTAATTACTATTCTAATACTAATTAAATAATTAATATAAAAAAATAGAAAAATAAATAATAATAACAATAATAATAATGAGAATAATAATAATAACAAAATGTGCAAAATAAAAATATAAAGAACACTATAAACTTTAAATACAAAAAGAATAAAGGAATCAATGAATAACTAAATAAATAAACAAATAAATAAATAAAAACTTTCATGAAAAATTGAAATTAAATAAAACAAGAACTGAATCAGAATGAAAATGAAAATGAAGTTAAAAGTATAAATTATGATAAAATAAGGAAATAAAGACTAAAATGAAAAGTGCGAAAACACATAGGGACTAAATGCGAAATAACCCCAACCCCAGGACATGCATCCTTTCTCCAGGAGATAAGTGAACTGAAGACTTAATTAAAAACGGGATAAAATTTAGTGGAAAAATTTCTAAAAAGAAAGAACAGCGAAATTAGGATTAAATTAAAACAACTCAAAAGGCGGAAGAACTAAAGTTGAAAATATCCCCTTCAAGCAAAAAAACATGCGGATCTTGCTGGGTCAGGTCTGGTCGGTTCGGGTTCAAAACGATACCATTTTGACGTCTGAAGAAAAGCCCAAAATGACGCTATTTTGGAGGCTTATATAAGTGAAAAAAAATAAAAATTTCATTTCAAACACCAGTTAAAAAAAAATTCTGAAAATCTTTTTTTTTCTCTTCAAGCCTCCCCACCTCAGGCCTTGGCGTCGACGATCCTCCGCCGCGATTGACGCCGGTCATCGATGATGGATCTGCCGTCTACAGTGGCCGGAAAAATACAAAAACCCTCTTTTTTCCATTGTTCGGCGCCTAAACACCAGATCTAAAGGCTAAAAGCCTTAAAAGGCAAAACAAAAAAAAAAGCTTCGATCTTTTTTTTTGTACGCCTTTTATATATATATTTAAAATAAATAAACACAAAAAATCACCTTTGAAGTTTTTTTGATTTTTGTATTTCGATTGCTTTTTTTTTAAAGATCCCTCCTTTTAATCTTACAAGAAATCGGCCTTTGTAGCCGTTTTAAATTACAACATTTTTCTTTTCTTTTCTTTTTTGTTTTTGCACTACTACTGTTTCTTTGCTACTGTTCTTGTTGCGTGTCTGTTCTTCTTTCTCTTTTTTGCAGGTGCTTTTGAAGTCAATGACGAGACGAGAGCAGTTGACAGTGGCAGACCTCGGGCGACGTGAAAGGAGTGGCGTGAAAGGCTAAGGTTTATGTTTCTCTTCTGAAACAGTTTAGGCTATTGGGTCTGGGGCCTTTAGGGTTTTCATTGTTTTTGGGTCATATAGGCTTGATGTAATTTGGGTCTGATATGGACTCTGGACCATATTTGTTTATTTTTATTTTGGTTTGATTTCTGTTTGGTTGTGCCCGGACAAAATTGGACTTCTACACTCATTATGACTATTTAAAGAGTTGAAAAGTCCCTAGTCGAATTCCAACTATTAATTTGTCCAACATGCCACTATTGTGAAGGTAGAAAACAACAACTGTCCATTAGGTTGAAACCTTCTACACAGCCCAAACAAAAAACATTACCAAACATAAATAGTTTTAACAAAACATGGAACTAGTAGGTGAAAAACCCTAACATTACCAAACATAAATGGTTTGAATTTAATGTGTTGAAAGAAAACATATAGTGTCAATAAAATATAGAAGAGCTATTTTTTTAATATGTCAAATCCAAACTGACAATATATTAAGTACACATGTTTTTATAATTTGATCAATGTGTTTTAATTATGCTTCACTCCATATTTGAGTAGGCAATATTTAATGCTCAAGCTAATGGTTGGATTGACATAATGACTTAATCGATATGATATTGATAATTTTAATATTCAATTAGAATGTTTTAAAGTTTGAGAACTAATTTAATATCAATCCATAATTTGAAAACATTTTATGCAATTAAGCCAATTAAACAAAGAGAAATGGAGAAAATTCGTGGTCAAACACTTGCACAATTCCTCTTTCGTTATCAAATAGGTCCCTAGTTTCTGTTCTAAAATTTTATAATGTGAAAAGTGTCAAAATTTACGTAATATTTTATATTCAATAGTGGAAATTGTGGTTTAGAATGGAAAAAACATGACATACCGAAGACGAAGAATATTGCTACAATTAAACTTGCTTTAAAGGGTCAACATAGCAAAGAAAAAAGGGACTGCTATTTGGTATTATAATCAATGCATTGTTCAAAAAAGTCCAAGTTCTTCATATATATATATATATGAGTCTAATTTCTTGGTTTCGATTAGGCACAAATAGTCAAGTCTTGAAGAACCTTCTTCTTGGGGACAAACCAAATTCAGTTAATATCCTGCTCCTCTCTAAATCTTCTAATTTTTTCTCTCTGTCTTAGGTAACACTTTATATATATATGATGACTTTTCCCCTAGTTGCCATACAAACCAGACAAAATTTTTTATACTTAATTTATACCTATATCAAGTTGTCCCCTAATACAATATAATTGTTTGATTTTGAATTGAGAAGGTTGATGTAGAAGTGTTAATCGGGCGAGTCAAACTCTAATAGAAGCAAGTTTGAGTTCGACTCGAAATTCAATGTTTAATTTTCAGCTTAAGCTCCATCGAATATCAATTTTTAAATTTGAGTTCAACTAAATTCGTTTATAAATTTTTGAGTTCAAATAAGCTTGATTGTATTTAAGCTTGAACTTGTTTGTACTTAAGTTGTTACTCTATAATAAAGGTAAAAACATAATTCCATAATATAAAAATATATTAAAGTGAAAATCTTGATTAGATTTACGAGCGGTTTGAATTGAGTATGATGCAAACCATGAAAACACAAAAAATATTCACAAATGTTTGTTTTATCTAGAGAACCAATCACTAGAAGTTAGACATGCCAAATGAAATCAAAGCCGAATTTTTTGTTCAAGACATAATTTCTATCCATTTTAAGTTAGTTCATGATACGTGTGAAGTTGAAATTTATAAAAAGAAAAATTGATTGAAAGAATTTGACTGTCCTCGGAACCTTTCAATTTAGAAATTTTTTCATTTTTAGAACTCTTCATTTTTTTTTAAATTATTTGGAAACTTTATATTTTGGAAATTTATATCTTTTTGAGACATTTTTTTGCAAAAATATTTATAAAAGGGTGGAAAACAACCCACTCATCAATTTTTAGTAAGCTCATGTTCGGGTCCATTGAACCTCGTTTCGAAAATGTGAATAGTTCAGCAGACTTGTTCCAGAAAGTTCTATCCACATGTCCACTAATCCAAGAAGTAGCAAAAATTAGCATTTTTAGGAATTTTACTTGGTCAATGAACTTTCTATTTTTGTTTCTTTGTAATACATTTTTCATTTATGATATTTTAGGATAATATTTTTTATAATACTAAAATTATTCATAATCTCTATAACTTTAAAATAAGATGATAAATGCACGATATTTTGTACTGTGTATGGACTCGGTTGATATTCCCTAAGATGAAGTGTATGGTTGGTTTGATGTATATGGACTTGCCACCCATACAGCTTAAGTAATTGGACTTAATTCTTACTGAATTTTTGCAGGCCTTGAATGCATACTTAGAGGACTAGTCAATGACATTTTGGGCAGCATGGGAGTCCATTTGCAAGGTTCAAATTTGGCCACACTTGACCCAATTGATGGCCAGGTATAAAAAGCTTACTTGGCTATGAAGTATTAAAGAGTTTTGATTGAATTGATACAACAAAGATGATAAAACCTTATCACACATTGTTTTAAGCTAGAATAATCCCTTATTTATCATTTTTTAAATTCATTTATGATGTAAATAAACTATTTATCTTGCATTTCATTGGTTTGAGAACAATTTCATCAGTTGTTAGTTGATTATGCTTAGATAATTAGCTTAATTTTCTTATTAGGGCGTTATTTGCGTAAGATTTTGAAATTGCACATTAAAATATTATAGTGCTCAAATATAATTGATAGTTCGTGTTTTTTGAGTTCAAGCTTAAGGATTATTGAATAAATTTCAAGTTTTTTTTAATCAAATTAAACTCAAATTGTTTATAAATATCAATACCTCATTTACATTTTTAGATTGATTTGAGGTAACTAAGCACATGAAGTTTTATGATTTATGGGGTATAATGGATATTCACTATAAAATTTTTTAATAAGATTAAAATTATCAATTTTTTTTGGTGAAGTATTTTGTTATATTTACGACATTAACTAGAAATTGATTATTAGGTAATTGTTATATATATATATATGGTGTTAGTTTTGTGACTTTATTGGCTTTATAGTTTATATAATTTATTATTGTAATTTCATCTGAGAAAAAAAACATTATTTATATTGTTAGTTTGAACCGTTGTTGAGAACCAAACCACATCAGTGTAGGAGTGACAATGGATTGGGTAATCCTTTACCACTAAATGTAAAATATTAAATAAATAAAATATAAAAAAGTTGTTTACCTAGTTTAATTTTCTTTAAATTTGTGTAGCTTAATGAGAAAGATATTCCCTCTCTTCAATAATAACAATAAGTTGTTCTATTAGGAATAAAAAAAAAGTTGTTCTATTAAAATTAAAAAAAAAAACAATAAGTTGTTCTAATTTATCACAGCCCGTGACAATTTCTTTCACATCTCTATCTTGAAGATTCGATACTCTTATCACTAAATTCAGGAGCGGAATCAGGAGCTGGCAGGGGCCCCGACCTCCCCTAAAATGAAAAATTTTCCATTTAGGTCCTTTGAAATTTATAAAATTTTAAATTAGTAAAGGTAAAATTGCACTTTGGCCCTCCTAAAAATGATAAAATTTTGATTTAATCCTTTAGAAATTATAATGATAGAGGCTATTAAAATTGTGAAATTGTATTTTTACTATCGTAAAAATTACAATTTAATTTCAGCCCCCTAAAAATTGTTTTTGGCTTTGTCCCTGACTAAATTCACCCTTTGTGAATTCAACAAGTAAAATCACAACACAAAAGTTTTACTATCAAAATGCACTCATACAATAAGGTTTTCACAATAACAAATTAAGTGCTTAATTTTCTCCATACAATCACATATATAAGTCTCTCAATTATATAGATTATCTCGAGACTTGCTAACATATGAAGATCTATCACAATCCCATCAAAACATCAATAAGATAATCTAATTACATTATAATAATAGTCATTGTCGAAACCAATTTTTTTTTGAAAAAGGTCGACTTTTATTTTAACAAAAAAAACGAAAATGGGAGTCGCCATCAATCCTTTTTATTAAGTGTGATCGGATCACCTTACAATTTGATCTTTTTAATAAATAATTTTGAATTATTAAAATAACGATTTTGGTCTACATACTTCGAGAAAACGAGTTCGGGAGTCGGTTATGTACGAGGAAGGATAAGCACCCTCGTAACGCCCCAAATTGGTACCTAATTGATTAATTAATGTCTTAATGTCGAATGTTGAAAATTTGGAAAGAATTAGAAATACAATCCCTTTTTACTAACGTTAATTTTAAAAGTGTTTGAATAAATCGAAACGAATGTTAAAGACCCCCTCGTCTCAAGATAACAAAATGTCACATCCCGTAAGTTAGGACACGACACTTTGAACCCTTGAAATAAGCTTGCCTTTAATTTTTATTTAAAATTTATATATTTTAAAATTTAAAATGATATTTGGCTATTTAGGTTTAACGAGAAAATCGAAATCCCATAAGTTAGGGTACGATTTCTCGAATCTCCAAAATGCGAAATATTACCGATCTTTAAAAGTTTTCCCTTTTTTATGAATTTAGGTGAAAGTTAATGTAATATTTAAAATAATATACGATAAAATATTATAATAACAGTGATGCAATTACAAAGATGAATACAACATTAATAAACAGTTCTCGATAAATAAATGAATAAAGCAAGAAACCGGGAAATGCATGATATATAAAAAAAACATACATAATGTGAAAATGTTTAACAATGAATGAAACAATGAAATAATATCATACAAGGATAATAATAAAATAATAAAAATGCGCACGTAGAGGATTACAAATAGTCTATATTTTTAAGTGTAAAAAGATAAAGCATTAATGAAAAATAAGTGAATAAATACATAAATAAATATAAAATGAAAACTTGCAAAAAAGGGTGAAAATAAATTAATGAAGGGCTAAATTAAAATTGATAATGAAATTTAAAGACTAAAATAAAACTAGGATGAAATTAAAGAGATAAATTGTAATAAAAATGAAAAAATAAAAAATAAAAACAATGAATAGAGGATTAAAATGAAAAGGCATGAAAGGAGAGAGGACTGAATAGAAAAATATCTCCTAAGTTCCCTGCGCATCGTGTAGCCTGACAGCTCGAGGGACCAATTTAAAAACAAAATAAAATCGAATGGCCAAATTTAAAAGAGAAAATAAAAAGAAAAGAAAATAGGGCTTGATTAAAACAAGCGCAAAGGAACGAGGATTAAATGGGAAATTATTCCCAGTCCTCGAAATGCACTGTTTCATAGGGGATTGAAATGTAACGAAAGCAAAACTATGTGGGCAAATTTAAAACAGCAAAAGAAAGAACAAGACCAAATTAAAAAAAGGGTGAAAAAGCGGAAGGACTTGCCGCATAAATAACCCGAAGCAACAAAACACGCGGATCCTAGCTTGTATGGGTCAAGTTCGGGTTGGCCCCATTCCAAAATGATGCCGTTTTGGCATCTGGGGGGGCCAATAAAAAGGCGCCGTTTCATGCTGTTATTTAAGCCCATATTTTTTTTAAAATTTTCATTTCAGCTCATTCTCTTTAAAAAAAATGGAAAACCTCTCAACCTATCTTATTCTCTCCTTTACTCCGGCCAATCGGATCATCGTCCATCCGCCCTGGCCGCCGGCCACTGGCGTCGGTGGCCACCGTATACGGTGGTCAGAGTTTAAAAAAGAGGCATTTTAGGCCGTTCTGATCTCCCTAAGCCCGATTTGAAGCTAAAATTTTCAATATTCAAACAAAAATGCCCCGAACAAGCGAAAGATCCTTCAACTTCCGGCCACCTTTCATTGGAGGTGGTTACCTCAGTCATCCACCACGGTGGAGCACAAGCCCTCAGGTACGCCCTTTTAGGCTCTTTTCCTTTTTAATTTATGTTTTTTTGTTAAAATAGATTTGAAAAAAATAAAAATAAAAATAAACAAAAAACGAAAGAAACGAGAGAAAGAATAAAACAAACACCTTTTAAACTTCAGTTCTGTTTCTTTTTTTTATTTGCTCATGTGCGTAAAAAAATTACAAAGGAAATGTTGAGGCTTTTATAGCCGAGTTACAAAACTATTTGTTTCTATTTTTGTCTTTTTCTCTATTTTCTTAATTGCCTTACATGTTGGACTCTTGCCTTGGTCTTTGTTATTCTTTTTTTGCAGATGACAGTGGCAGTGACAGATGCGTGTGAGGCCAGTGGTTGGTGTGCGACGATGGTTAGGCTAGGGACTAAGTTTTTCTGTTGCTAGTTTAGGTCATGGGCTTGTTGGGCTTTAGGGTTTTTTATTATTAGGTCATTTGGGTTTTAGGCCTGCTATTTTATTTTGTAATTTGGACTTGGACATTGGGCTTATTTATTATTTTTTGGTTTATTCTTTGATTGGGCCCGGGCAAATTTGGGCCTATACAGCTGCCCCTTTTTGCTCGTTGTCGTGTAACGAGAATGGAGTAAAGACTTTTAAGAAGGACCAATTTTGCCCGGTCTCGCCGAATTTTGACTTCTTGGTGATCATCTTCTTTAAGTAGCCTCGTCCTAACCCACTACAACTTCAGGGGTATAGGAATTGTTGCTTTGATCCACTCCACTATAATTTTAGGGAGATAAGATTTGTAGCTTTCATCTACTCCACTGCAACTTCAGGGAGATGAGACTTGTAGTTTCAATTTGCTCCACTGCTCCACTCTAACTTCGGGGAGATAATATTTGTAGCTTTAATCTGTTCTACTGCAATTTCAGAGAGATAAGATTTGCTATCTTCAGTGTACTGCATTACAACTTTAGGGAGATAAGATTTGTAACTTCAACTTGCTACACTGAAACTTTAGGGAGATAAGGTTTGTCGTTCTAATCTGCTCCACTGCAACTTCAGGGAGATAAGGTTTGTAATTCATAGCCTTAATCTGTTCCACTGCAACTTTAGGGAAATGAGATTCGCTATGTTTAAGCTGCTCCACTGCAACTTCAGGGAGATAAGATTCACCACGATAACTATAATATGTCCCATTGCAACTTCAAGGGCATTGGATTTGTAGTTTCACTATCTGTTACACCGTTTTCTTGGGAACATGACCTGGAGAATCCATTTTATGGGCCTATTTATGCCTAGTGATTAGGATGTCATGATCAGGATGAATCAATTGCTCCTAACTAGATGTGTATGAATAATATTTGCATGAATACAGAATGTCATTTTTCGAGAATGATCCCTTTTAAATGCTTAGGTTATCATTACTCGTTGATTATCAAGGTTCTATCACTGATGTGTTGATAAACCGTAAATTATACATATTTGTACCCCAGGTTTAATGCATTTTACGGATAATTCTTCATTAAAATTGCTGAATTCGATGCTCCTAATGCTTTGATTTCATGTTTTATACTTAAGAGAGCATAGGAGAGCGAAAGGAACGAGAAACGGGCCAAAAACAGAGAAAATGAGCCAAAGTACAAACTCAACACGGCCTGAACTTCCTCACACGGGCAGCCCATATGGCCGTGCTAACTTGGCAGAATCGAAGCACGATTCACATTGGCAGACCACACGGCCGTATCAATTTGGCAGGCTTGAACACGGTCTGAAGTAATCGAACACGGGTGTGTGCCACGGGCATGTCCCTGCCGAGCCCAAGTTGAGTCCAATTCGGAAAAGGCTAATTTTGAGGGCCTCTAGGCATTCCAAAGCCTATAAATACACCTTAGAGGAGGAAGAAAAGGGGGAGAGAGAAGGGGGAGTAAGGAATTACTCTAATGAAGCCGATTGATCCATCTCAGAAGTTGGATTCATCATCAAGACTGAAGATCTCTCCTCAATTTCCCTTCAAGAGTTTTGGGTTTTCTTTATGTTTTGTATTCTATATTCTTCTGAGATGTTTTCTTATTTAGTTATGAACTAAAACCCCTAAATACCTAAGGGGAATGAAA
Source organism: Gossypium hirsutum (assembly GCF_007990345.1). Lineage (NCBI taxonomy): Eukaryota > Viridiplantae > Streptophyta > Magnoliopsida > Malvales > Malvaceae > Gossypium > Gossypium hirsutum. Next base: position 12,600,331 of record NC_053430.1, read on the forward strand.
CCTAAGACGAATCTTGTTATTATTTTCTGAATCGTATGATAAATATTTAACTTGTTCTTAATTATGTGTTCTTAATCCTTGTTTTGATATCCCAGGATACTGATTCAAGATAAGCTCTTATTCAGAGGAGGAATAGACCCTGGCTAAGAGTACATTTATCATAATTAAGCGGAGTTGATTGCGTGCCTAGAAATAGGGTGACAAGATTTTGCCGGATTAGGGTGAAACCTAATAAGGGGATTCATAGATCGAGTTAATGCAACCCTAGAGTGTTAATTAGAGAAAAGTCTCGCTTATTCAATCTAGGGATTAAACATTATTAGTCTTGTATAGGGATAATAACATAACTTAGGGATCTCTACAGAACAAGTTGAATGAATAAATCATCCGATTCGGAGCCAGAATAACAAGTAAAGTCTAAGTGGATTTTTCATTAGGTATTGTCTTAAGTCAATCGATCTTCTCCAAAAGCAATTCCCTAATTATTTTCTCTGTGCGTTCTTAGTTTAGATAATTAGTTAATTAAAACAAAACTTCTTTATTCTTAGGCTAAATAATAAAAAGACAGTCATTACTAGTACTTTTAGTTCCTTTGGATTCACAATCCGGTCTTGCTAAAACTATACTACTGTTCGATAGGTACACTTACCTACATTGCGATAATAGTTAGTTCAAGAACGAGTAATTATAAATATTTAAAACCTATCATGAAATCGCGTGATCATGTGTTACCATGCCTTCTTGTTCAGCTGGTATTTTTGACAGAAAATCTGAAGAAATAGTCACAATTTAGACCATTTTTTCTCAAATGTCTCCAACCATTAAGTTAGGTTAGTTCTGAATAGTTGTTTGTATTTTCAGATCCTTGTACTATTTAGAAAGCTTTTCAGAGCAATATGCAGAACTCCTTTTACTTGAATATTACTAGTTCATTTATCGTTATTTCAAGGAAAAATGCTTGAAAAAGATTATAACAATAGACAAGATTGAAATTCAATAAGAGCAAAGCTCGAAATGAATAAATTAATCAAAGATAGCAAATGATTGCTAAAATACAAAATGAGTACAATGAAAATAGCTGCCCCAGATATCGTAGCATGAGCTTCTCTATACTAACTTTTTGAGGACCCTTTTGAGTTTGATATGTGTCTAGGAGATCTAGAGTATTTTGTTGATGCCTCAAGATGTAATGCTTCTCCTCATTGTTAATTCTGAGAAGACAAGAGTACCACATGCCCCATCTTTAATCAAAATTTGAATTGTCTTTTCCTAGGTTTTCAACTCAAAACCACTTTGGTTTCAAAGCACCTTTTGCGGGTTTTTGCGTTCTCTTGACTAAATCTGAATTCACAGGATTAGACAGGTTTTTTCCATCCATCTTTGTCAAATCAGCGCTTCTCCAGAAAAGACCTTCTTTACCACATAAGGTCCTTTCCAATTTGGCATCCATTTCCCTCTGAAATCCTTTTGTATGGGTAGGATATTTTTCAATACTAGGTCTCCCTCATGAAATTCTTTGGGGTGAACCTTCTTGTCATAAGCTCGCATCGTTCGCTTTTGGTACATTTAACCATGACGAATACCCCGTAGCCTCTTTTCTTCGATCAAGTTCAGTTGATCATATCAGGATTTGATCTATTTGCTTCATCTAGCTTTAGTTTTGACAAAACTTGGAATGAAGGAATCTCGACTTCAATGGGTAAAATTGCCTTCATTCGATAAACCAAATAAAAAGCCGTTTCCCCGGTAGAGGTTTTGACAGACATTCGACAAGTATAGAAGGCAAATGGTAACTTCTCATGCCAATCTTTGTATGTCTCAGTTATCTTCCCTACTATCTTCTTGATGTTCTTATTAGCTGTTTCCATCGCACCATTCATTTTTGGACGATATGACGACTAATTGTGGTGTTTGATCTTGAATTGACTATAGACTTGCGCAATAGTACTATTGTTCAAGTTCAATGCATTGTCAAATATAATCCTTTCTGGCATTCCATACCGACATATGATCTTTTTCTTCAAGAATTTATTAACTGCCAACTTTGTAACATTCGTATATGAAGTAGCTTCTACCCACTTGGTGAAGTAATCGATGACCACGAAGATGAATCGAAGCCCATTGGAAGCTTTTGGCGAGATCGGCCTAATGACGTCCATACCCCACATGGAGAGCGGTCATTAAGAAGTCATGACATGAAGAGGTGTAGGAGGCACATGAATTTTGTCCCCATAAATTTGGCACTTATGACATTTCTTGGTATAACTGATACAACCTCCTTCCATGGTAGACCAATAATACCTAAATCTCATGATTTGACTGGCCATTATAAAACTATTAGCGTGTGTTCTGCAAACGCCCTCATGGACTTTTTACAAGATTTTCTTAGCCTTAACAGCGTCCACACATCTTAGTAGTACTTGATCCTTTCTTCTTTTGTATAGGATTTCCCCATCTAAGACATAGTCACTGGCCAGTCTTTTCAAGTCCTCTTATCATTCTCGGTTGCTTGGTCACAGTATTCACAATTCTTCACATATTGCAGTATATCTTAGTACCAATGGTGATCATCTTTTTCTTCTTCTTCGTTGATTTTGTAACAATGAGCCGGAACCTCATAAATACTCATCTAGATAGGTTTCATTCCTCTTGTCTGTTTACTTTAATCATAGAAGCTAAAGTAGCCAAGGCATTAGCCATCTGGTTTTCATCTCGCTAAAGGTAGCAAAAGGTGTTGTTGTCAAACTCCTCAATTAACTCTAGAACCAACCTTCGATAATTGATCAACTTGGGGTCTCTTGTCTCCCATTCACCTTTGAATTGATAAATCACTAGTGTAGAATCCCCATATATCTCTGGCACTTTGATTTTGTGTTCAATGGCTACACAGATACCCATGATGCACGCTTCATACTCTGTCATGTTATTTGTGCAATCAAAATCTAATTTACTAGTAAAGGGATAATGGTCTCCATTTAGGGATTCCAGGATTACCCCGATTCCATTACCTATAGTGTTTGAGGCTTCGTCGAAATTTAATTTCCAAGGATGACCCTCTTGAAAGTCTTCTTTAGTGGTTGCCACACATTATATCCTCATTTGGGAAATCAAAGTTCAAGGGCTCTTAATCTTTTAGAGCTCTGCTGGTCAGAAAATCTACTATTGCACTCTCTTTTACACTTTTCTGGCTCACATAGACTATATCAAATTCAGAAAGTAGAATTTTCCATCGGGTCATCTTTCCATTTAAAGCAGTTGACTCCATCATGTATTTTAGAAGGTGCAGTTTCAAGATGAACCAAGTTGTGTGGTACAACATGTATTGCCTCAATCTCTGAGTTATCCAGATTAAGGCACAACACAGCTTTTCAATAAGCGAATATCTTGTCTCGCATTCAGAAAACTTCTTACTGAGGTAATATATCGCTCTTTCTTTTCTCCCTGACTCATCATGTTAGCCGAGTACGCATCTCATGGAATTTTCAAATACTACCAAGTACAGTATCAACGGCTTATCTGGGCTAGGTGGCATTAGTACTAGGGCATTGGACAGGTAATATTTGACCTTTTCAAAAGTTTTCTAGCAATCCTCATCCTTTACACCTGAATTGTGTTTCTGAAGGAGACGAAATATTAGGTCACATTTCTCAGTTAGTTGTGAAATGAATCGGGCGATGTAATTTAGTCTTTCTAAGAAACCTCAAATTTCTTTTTAAGTGAGTGGTGGAGGAAATTCTTGTATAGCCTTGACTTCTTCTGGGTCAATCTCAATCTCTTTTTCACTGACTATGAATCCTAATAGCTTTCTTGACCTAGTCCTGAAGGCGCATTTTGCTGGATTGAGCTTTAGCTGGAATTTTCTTATCCTTAAGAACAATTTTCTCAAGACTTGCACATGCTCATTTTCTATTCTGGATTTTGCAATTATATTCTTGACATAAATTTTGATTTCCTTATGCATTATATCATGGAGCAGTGTTACCATGGCTCTCTGGTACGTTGCTCCCATATTTTTTAGTCTAAATGGCATCACCTTATAACAAAACTTTCCCCACATGGTTACGAATGTGGTCTTTTCCATATCTTTAGGATGCATCTTTATTTGGTTGTATTTTAAGAAGCCATCCATGAAGGAGAAAGTGAGTAACCTACCATGTTATCCACTAAGGTATCAATGTGAGGTAGCGAGAAGTTGTCTTTTTGGGCTAGCTTTGTTCAAATCCCTGTATTCCACACACATTCGCACTTCCCCATCTTTCTTAGGAACGGGGACTATATTGACTACCCATTCTGAGTATTTAACCACCTGTAAGAAACCAGCATCGAGTTGCTTCTTGACCTCCTCTTTTATTTTTAACAAATCGTCATACCTCATCCTTCGGAGCTTCTGTTGAACTGGCTTACACTCTTCCTTTATGGGAAGTCAGTGTACCACAATATCAGTACTTAACCCGGGCATGTCATAATAAGATCATGCGAAGACATCTTTGAATTCTTAGAGTAACTCAACGAGGTCTTGCTTTGTCTCTACAGTAATGCCAGCTCCAATCTGCACCTCTTTTTTCTGTCCTAAGCTCAGAATTTCTACTGACTTTTTATGAGGTAGGATTTGTTTCTCATCTTGTTCTACCATCCTAAACAAATCAGGAGATAAGTTACAGTCCCGATCAGATTCAAAATACTGAGAATCCTTCATACATATATCTTTCTCAAAAAGAGACTCTGAGTCAGTAGCAATGTTGCTCATATCATTGATATCTGGAGACTTGTTATAGAGATGAAAGAAGACCCAAAGAACAAAAAAATCTAAGAATATTTGTATGATATGATTATGAGTGAAATGGAAAGAATAAAATAATATTTGCTCGAAATGATACAAAAAAATGAATTTCATTAAAATAAAGATGTTGGACATATGCCTATTTCATAAAAGGACTCTTATTGCTCTTAGGCTTAGAGTAATAAGCGTGTTTGAAACATTACTCTGAATTAATTCTAAAAGTTACAAGGATCTCCTCCACAATGTTAGGGCAAATTCTTGATAAATTCTCTTCCCCAGTTCCTTTTTCGGATATAGTGTTGATGTTCAGATTTTCCAACATTTCTTCCGCAGTCTATTTTCTTGACATCTTTTGTTTAGGGCGAATAGTTTCTCCTGATAAAAATATTTTAGATATATGGGGAAAGGTTATTGGTTTCCATTTAACCTCATAATCGCTTAGACGCGCTCTTCTCTTTTCTTGCTTTTTCTCTAACTCCTTCATCTTTTGCCTCGTATCTAGCTTAAATCTTAAGTCGAAGTGGTCTCATTTGTCTTTCAGTATTAGTGCCTCAACCCTTCCTTAGAGGTATCTCCCAAGTCCTCTTCTCGGTAAGGCTCCTTTCGCGGCCGTTAGTTATAGGCTCATTCTTGTAGTCTTGGATATTTTAGGCATTGAGATCTTGTTCCCTTCGATAATTAATGTTGCGTCGACAAATTTCAGCGATTGAAAGAAACATTCTATCGCCTCATCGTCTACCCCTATGTATGGCGCGTCACTAGTAATGGACGTAATAATATCTTTTTCCGCGTTTATTGTTACCAGTCTACCCTTAGTTACCAACTTTAACTATTGGTGGAATGATGATGACGTTGCTCCCGCTGACTAAATCCAAGGCCTTCCCAACAAGCAATTATAAGAAGGCTTGATGTCAATCACCAAAAAAGTCTACTTCATACGTGTTTGAACCAATCAAAAGGGGTATCTCAATCCTTCCCATGACCCTCCTTTCGGTACCATCAAATGCTCTCACTATACTTTGGCATATCTTCATGTTAGAGCTATCCACAGGCAACCTATTCAGTGTGGATAGGGGTAAGACATTCAGGGCTGATCCATTATCAATTAACACTCCTAGCAGTGTCTATCCCTTACAGCGGGTGGTAATGTGTAGAGCCTTTAAAAATCCCATGCCTCTTGGCAGTATTTTATCATCATTAAAAAAGATAAAATTATCAGCACTTATAATATTGACCAGACGATCGAGCTTGTTAACAGAGATATCATCCGCGACATAAGATTCATTCAACACTTTCATCAATGCACTGCGATACGTCTCTGAGCTTAAGAATAAAACCAGTACCGATATGTGAGCTGGCTGCTTATGTAGTTCTTCTATAACACTATACTCGCTGTGCTTTAGAAATTTCAAGAATTCCTTAGCCTCTTTCTCAGTTATCAGCTCATTTACAGGTGATTCAGGTCTGGTCGATTTCTCTTTCTTTTGTTCAATTGCCAAAGATTTTTCTTTAACAGGTTTGGCTTTTATATTCAGGGTATCATTGTGCCTTTCGCTGCGCTTATAGAAACTTATGTCTTAACCTTCTTCTGAAGTGCTAATCGAGTCCTCTTTTCCCAAGATTGTCATATTGCAATCATAATTCCAGGGAACCCTTTTACTGTCTCTATAGGGAAAAGCTATGGGTTTCTAGATTATGACCTTTGTTGCAATTGGTGCTCCGACTTCATTGATTCTTAGTTGTGAGATGATTACCACTAGGTGATTAATCTTATAGACCTTCTCAGTCAATCCTTCTTCTGAAGCACACACATCTTCTCCTTCTGGGCTTTTAGTATATTCAAAGAATTCTAGCTCCTTATTGTCTATCAGACCTTGTACTAGAGCTTTGAATTCAATATACTTTTGGATCTCATGGCCTTCTTCATCATGGAACTCACAGTAGTTATTTACTCCTCCGGGTCTCTCCTCTAAATCTTGTGTGATTAATCCTTCTTCTACCATTTTCTTCCAAACCTATTTTAGTGGGGTTTTTACTTCTACTACATTCGTTTTGGTTCTTTTCCCTTCACTCTCGATTATCGTGTTTATCCCTTTATCAAAATGACTGGGTAATGAATTTCCTGCCACATTAGGTCCCAATATCATCAAACTTTACAATGTCCATCTTGATAAACTTTTCAATTAACTTTTTAAAAATGGTACAGTCCTTGATTGAGTGTTCCATGATCTCGCATGGTACTCGCATTGAGCATTCGCGTCATACCATTTGGGGAATGGAGGTTGCATAGGTTTCAAGTAAAAAGGGGATATCACATGTGCATCGAACAAATTTTGATACAAATTCCTATATGTTATCAGGATAAGTGTGAACTGGAGTCTTTCTACATTCGGGCTTAGATTGGATTCTTGCCTTAGAGGGCCTTGATGGCTAGTAGTTACCGCCCTTGGATGGCTTACAGTAATCGACTTTGAATAGACCTTGTTATACATATTTGCATTGTTCACCTCATTTTCTTTTTTTCTCAAGGCTGATCTTTTAACGCTTTCCCCTGCGTCTTATCTTCCCACACCTTATGGCGTTTTCTATCATTTCACCAGACATCACTATACCTGAGAAACTCTTAGTAGAACTTCCCAACATATGGTTAATAAATGGAGCCTTGCATCGCTACATCTCTCCATATTTGGGCATATTGCCTGAAGCTCTCACTTTACTTTTTCTCCATATTCTACAATGTGATTCTGTTTGGTGTCATGTGTGTCACATGACCATACTGTTTCATAAAAGCCTATGCCAAGTCCTTCCACGAATTGATTTTGGCACAACTTAGTTGGTTATACCATTTGGCTACAGACCCGACCAGACTATCTTGGAAGTAGTGTATTAATAACTGATTATTATTAACGTATCATGTCATCATTCTATAGAACATCGAAATGTGAGCTTCAGGGCAGCTAGTCCCATTATACTTTTCAAACTCTGGAGTTTTGAACTTTGGTGGGAGCACTAGATTTGGGACCAAACTCAAATCCTTAGCATCAATTCCACAATGGTAATCAGCGTTCTCCATTACTTTAAATTTTTCTTCTAGCCATCTACACCGATCTTTAAGTTGTTTTGGTAGATCCACCCTTACCTTCTCCATTTTTGCTATATCATCAAGATTAGGAACAACAGGATTGATTAGATTATCCCATGGATTGGAGCCTCAACCCATTGGGTAGTTTGCTGGTGCCGAAGTACTGGTTTGGTATTATTGGGGTCTGAAAGTAATGGGTACCATTCGTGGGCACGCCTCTGGTTGAGTCTAGACATTTATTGGGGTAAAACATGGAGGATAGGCAGGGTCTTTGTTATTATCCCCAGAATTGACCATAGAGCTCTTTAGTTTTTCGAGTCCTCTATTCAGCAACTACTTCAATTGGCTTATCATAATATTTTGGGATTCTTGCATTTGTTCCCTCATGTCTTACTGAATTTTGGCTAATTTTTCTTCCATCTGTGCTTACAATTGATCTTGCATATCTCTTTGTATTTGTTCTAATCTTTCCAATCTCTGATCCATTGCCTTGGTTTTGTAGCAGGTACTATGGCGATATTTAGTTGGTAAACTCTCATTGGTTTCCAGGGTAACTGTCATAATTTTAATTAATTAGGGCCTTTTTATAAAACTTAATGCATATGATGAAATGTAATGCAGATGAATGAAATGGATACAAAACGAGGCATTAATTCTGATTCAATTTCATTAGAATAACTTTACTAGAAAATAAATTTCTTTACATAAAACGGATGACATATACGACTTTGCCTTAATACTCAAAGTCTTAATTTCCTAAGAAGCCAAGCCAATTCTCGACCTCGATCCGATTCTGATTCATATTTTAAGCTTAGTATGTCGGCTTGAACTGCTAGGGTTTACAAATGATCTGCCACCTTCTGTATTTGGGTCACAGCTTCGCCCGTGATGTAGTCTCTATCTCTAACTTGACCTTGAGAATGTTGGAGCTACTTTTTCCAGTGTTCGTTATTTTTTTCAAGAAACTCAACTCTAAGTTCACAATTTTGTAATGTGGTCTCAAGTTCTCCTACTTTCCCCTTCAATTCCTCGATTTTGCTTGGCTTGTTTTCAACTTAATTGCGGAATTGTGACTACAATATTGATGTAGCGACCTCTCTAATTCTGCTACTCGAGCTCTTAATCCCACCTTTTCATTTCAGCTTTTCAAAAGGTCTCTCTCTAGAGTATTTTCTCGAACCTAAACGTCTTGGAACTTCTTTTCCTACTGGTCGGCGCTAATCTTTTCTTCTTTGATTTCTTGTCGCCATTGCTCCGACATTTTACCCAAACCGACAGTCCTCATCAACAATCGCAACTTCTTATAATCCGTTTTTAGACTATCCAAATCTTTTTCGGCCTTATTCTTTTCCTTCCTCAATTTCTCAACCCTTAGCTTCTGAATATCAACGTCTAATCCTAGCTACATTTTTTTCTTCTAACTGCTCAATCTTCCTTCCCAATTCTAAACTCCTTTTCTCAAAGTCTTGCTTGATTATTTTTAACTCAGACGAGATTACTAGTAAGTGCTCTTCTATTGGTCGAGTGTTTTTTTGACTTAGCACAGGGATGTTATCGTTGATTCTTTTACCCCACCACCAATCATACTCGAGGGTTGTCATCAGACATGCGGTGAATCTTTTCATTCTACGGGTTTGGTTCCAAGCATTCGATATTTCACGAACTTTTTTCTTGTAATTATCACCCTTATACGTAACCTCGCATTGAGCCAAACCTTGTGTCGCCGATATGAACTGCCTTGATTTATACTGCCTTAACACAAGTAGTGAAGTGTATCCAACGGCTCCCCATATCTCAAGTTGAGGATCCCAATCAAAGTCACCTCATCGATGTAAGATCTCATCAGGGATCATCTATAGAGCCCTCCATTCAACATCTTCAGCTTGTAGATTCTAGAGAATCGCCATCCATTTCTCTTTTGAAATGTTATTTGGCCTTAGTTGTAGCCACTAATTCCTTCAATGAAGAGTAGTTCTTGGAGAAAACTCGATACTACCTTTCAAAAGTGGCTATGGAACCAAGCTAACAAAATTTGTGCACACCCAATAAACCTTCCTTCGCCGGCTCTCCGGCATGCATTTAAGGATCTAAAAGTTTCGACCAATATTGCTGGAATAGGTGTGACTCTTTTGTCAAGCCGATCGAACAAATCTGAAACCTCCTCTTCAGCACGCCCTAATGTTTTTGGGAAGATGACCAAATCGTAAATGCTTAAAGCGAAAACATCAACCTTCTTCTTCATATTCGAATGTGCTAGGATCAAATCCCTCAAGTTTTTCCAATGGATGCAATTACTATCTCCTTTTTGCTAGATTCGGGCTGCAACCCACTACTCACTCATCCCCGTTATGCTCATTAGCTTCTTTAAGAATGTCGAGACATTGACGGCTCTAAAATAAGCCTTGTCGGCTTGAATCTTTGGGCAACGAAGTAAGGTCATGTATTCTTCCACGGTAGGTGCCAGATCAACCTTTCCAAAAGTGAAGCAACTATAGGCGGGATTCTAATACTGGGCGAGAGCTCGAAATAAGTGCTTGTCCACTTTCATATCAAGTAGATAGGGCAAATCTCCATAGTTACAGTAAAATAGCTGCTTGATTTCGTCACTCCATTGGTCCCATATCTCTTTTAATTCTTGAAAATTATTCTGAGTCATGCTGATGTGAGTGAAATCCCACAACTTTGATATGTATCCTTCAGTCAGACTATTACCTTTCTCTCGCTACATTTTTTCGGACCATATTCGGACAGCCACATTATCTTCCACTTTATCAAGAAACCCATTTTCCATGATAAGCTCTCTATTTAGTAACCGAATGTGAATCAGCACCTTTATATAATGAAAATGTCATGCAATCAAAATCAAAGAAAAACAAAACAAGTCAGTATTATATACAAAGATAGAATTCAAAGCAATCAAGAAATAATAAGGCACCTATTCGGGTAACCACTATGGTTCGATGTGGTTCTACCTAGGGTAGGCTCTTAGGGCTCATTACATGCGGTTTAGTTCTAAAGTGAAGGTACCCGAACCGACAGATTTCTCGATCCTCACCCATTATAGGCTCATATAAATCGAGTTCAGTTTAGGGGAATACATTTCCCTATGGCTATATGGAGATGAAAATCTCACAAAGAATTAGGTATGGATATATCTCGAAAACGATCCACTATCCTATATGGAGGTGAAGACCTCACGAAGGAATAGTTTCTCACTCCCACTTAAAAGGGTAATATCGAACAGTCGTGCAATGTAATATGTGGAGATATATAAAAAAGAACAAACCAATAAAGTAAGCATATTATGACAAAGACCACAAAAATGACGGATGAAATGCAACTAAAGGATAATAAATTTAAATTAAATTTTTAATTTTTGACAAAAAATAGAAAATAATCAATTTGCGGCTTGACTCTCTTATTAATTCCCCAGTGGAGTTGCCAAACTGTTGAAACCAATTTTTTTAAAAAAGGTCGACTTTTATTTTAACAAAAAAATAAAAATGGGAGTCGTCACCAATCCTTTTTATTAGGTGTGATCGGATCACCTTGCAATTTGATCGTTTTAATAAACAGTTTTGATTTATTAAAACAACGATTTTGGTCTACATTCTTCGAGAAAACGAGTTCGGGAGTCAGTTACATACGAGGAAGTATTAGCACCCTTGTAACACCCAAAATTGGTACCTAATTGATTAATTAATGTCTTAATGTCGAATGTTGAAAATTTAGAAAGAATTAGAAATACGATCCCTTTTTTACTAATGTTAATTTAAAAGTTCTTAAATAAATCGAAATGAATGTTAAAGAGTAACAAAATGTCACATTTCGTAAGTTAGGACACGACACTTTGAACCCTTGAGAATAAGCTTGCCTTTAATTTTTATTTAAAATTTATGTATTTTAAAATTTAAAATGATATTTGGCTATTTAGGTTTAACGAGAAAATCGAAACCTCATAAGTTAGGGTATGATTTCTTGAATCTTCAAAATGCGAAATATTACCGATCTTTAAAAGTTTTCCCTTTTTTTATGAATTTGGGTGAAATTTAATATAATATTTAAAATAGTATACAATATATGATAAAATATTATAATAACAATGATGCAATTACAAAGATGAATACAACATTAATAAATAGGTCTCAATAAATAAATGAATAAAGCAAGAAAATGGGAAATGCATGATATACAAAAAAAAAAGCATACATAATGTGAAAATGTTTAACAATGAATGAAACAATGAAATAATATCATACGAGGATAATAATAAAATAATAAAGATGCGCACTTAGAGGATTACAAATAGTCTATATTTTTCAGTGTAAAAAGATAAAGCATTAATGAAAAAATAAGTGAATAAATACATGAATAAATATAAAATGAAAAATTGCAAAAAAAGGTGAAAATAAATTAATGAAAAACTAAATTAAAATTGATAATGAAATTTAAAGACTAAAATAAAACTAGGATGAAATTAAAGGGATAAAATTGTAATAAAAATGAAAAAAAATAAAAACAGTAAACAGAGGATTAAAATGAAAAGGCGTTAAAGGAGAAAAGACTGAATAGGAAAATATTCCCTAAGTTCCCTGCGTACCGTTCAACCTACCAGCTCGAGGGACCAATTTAAAAACAAAATAAAATCGAATGGCCAAATTTGAAAGAGAAAAGAAAAAAGAAAAAAGAAAATAGGGCTTGATTAAAACATGCGCAAAGGGCCGAAGATTAAATGGGAAATTATTCCCAATCCTCGAAATGCACCGTCTCATAGGGGATTGAAATGTAACGAAAACAAAATTATGTGGGCAAATTTAAAACAGCAAAAGAAAGAACAAGACCAAATTAAAAAAGGGTGAAAAAGCGAAAGGACTCATCGCATAAATAACCCTAAAGCTACAAAACACGCTGATCCTAGCTTGTATAGGTCGGGTTCGGGTTGGCCCCCTCCCAAAACGAAGCCGTTTTGGCATCTGGGGGGCCAGTGAAACGACGTCGTTTCATGCTGCTATTTAAGCCCAGATTTTTTTTTAAATTTTCATTTCAGCCTATTCTCTTTTTAAAAAAAAAACTGAAAAACCTTTCAACCTCTTTCATCCTCTCCCTTTTTTCGGCCAATCGGGCCACCATCCATCTGCCCTGGCCACCAGCCGCCATTGACGGTGGCTGCCGTATAGGTGGTCAGAGTTCAAAAAAAAGGCCTTTTAGGCAGTTTTGATCTCCCTAAGCCCGATTTGAAGCTAAAATTTCCAATATTCAAACAAAAATGCCCCGAACAAGCGAAAGATCCTTCGACTTCCCCTCACCTTTCATCGGAGGTGGCTACCTCAGTCATCTACTACGGTGGAGCACAAGCCTTCAAGTACGCCCTTTTAGGCTCTTTTCCTTTTTAATTTATGTTTTTTTGTTAAAATAGATTTGAAAAAAAAAAAATAATAAACAGAAAACGAAAGAAATGAGAGAAAGAACAAAGCAAACACCTTTTAAACTTCAGTTCTGTTTCTTTTTTTGATTTGCTCGTGTACGTAAAAAAATTACAAAGAAGATGTTGAGGATTTTATAGCCAAGTTACAAACTGTTTGTTTCTATTTTTGTCTTTTTCTTTGTTGTTTTTACTGCCTTGCGTGTTGGACTCTTGCCTTGGTCTTTGTTCTTTTTTTTTTTTTTGCAGATGACAATGGCAGTGCCAGATGCGTACGAGGCCGGTGGTTGGTGTGCGGCGGTGGCTAGCCTAGGGACTAGGTTTTTCTGTTACTAGTTTAGGTTATGGGCTTGTTTGACCTTAGGGTTTTTTATTATTGGGCCATTTGGGTTTTAGGCTTGCTATTTTGTTTTGTAATTTGGGCTTGGACACTGGGCTTATTTATTATTTTTTGGTTTATTCTCTGATTGGGCCCGAGCAAATTTAGGTCTGTACAGTAACCGAGGTAGTATGGACTCTTGACAGCTAAGCAATTGAAGTTTCAATCTAATCCAATGTCCATGATCTAAGAATTGATTTGGGTGATTTGATTCAATCCGATCTCCAATATATAATTCCCACAGTGATATGATTTTCAATGATAGATTAGATATCATCCATATACTCAACAGAGTCCATATAAACTGTTTAATAAATTGTCAACACTTCACATATGGAAACTGTCTTCTCATAGTTTTAGTGCCCAATGAGTGAGCACTCCTTTGACACCAAATTGTGAATTCCATTTTTTAACATATATTTATACAAAATTTTGCACGTTAATATTATATTGGAAAATATTATTTTATAATTCGTAATAAATTTAAAAAAATAATACAAGGATAGAAAATATTTTTATATTAAAAAACTAATTCCAGCTCTATGAAAGTGAAAATAAAATTGTACAACCCAAATAAAATCTTTGTAAAGCCCATTTCCATATGTTAAATAAGGTTCTCATCAATTGGGAATGTCTAACGTCTCACTTAATTTTCAAATCTAACTAATGGAATTGAGTTAATTTAACATGGGATTCCTACTCTTTGAATCCTATGTCATCATCACCTAATAAAGTCTCTTCTTTAAATAAAATATTAATTTGTCAATTTCAAATGCAACAACTCCCAATCTTTTCTATCCCTTCTAGTCTATAAATTAAACAAAGTCACTAATTGTTCCTCCACCTTGAGCCAATTGAGAGAGAGTGTGTGTGCAAAAATGGGGTTAATTCCCATGAGAAACATACACATTCTTCTTGTTTTTACGGTGACAATAGTACTCCTTGAAACAAATGGTTGCAAAGCTGCTTTTCTAGTGAAGAGCAACTTCAGCTACAAGTGCAAAGGCCGTCTCAACGAATGCAGGATCGCTGAGGCTTTGGACTCGGAGCTAGAGTTGGAGTTGGACATGGTGATGAATTCTAACGTTGTTAGAATCCTTCAGAGCAGTAACACGCCGGTAACCAGTAACACGGGAAACCGGAATACGCCGGTGCAACAGACTTGCCCGAGTCCTCAGTATGCTAGTTGTCTTGCCACAGGAGGTAGAGCTAATTGTAGGGGAACTTACTGCCGCGGCTAATCCATCTTTTGTATCATTCCTCTTGTTATTATATGGGCAAATGCTAAATGAGCCAAGAATGATCCAAAATCATGCGTAGTTGTATTACTTTATATTGGATATATAATGTTTTTGAGTAAGTAATGATAATCAATGTGGTTGAAATTGAATAGGTCGGTTTATCTAGTTGAATCAAAAGTTGATGAGTGTATCAATTTAAATAAGATTATCGAACTTTTTTTTAAGTGAGTCATCATTGAACCGAGAATTGAAATCAGCTAAAAAACTCTAAAATTGTGTTTTGTTATATTTATTGGGTTATTGATAAAATTTTGGCTCAATTAACATTTTTTAGTAATGGGCAGAAACCCAATATAAAAAATAAATAAAATGTAAAAATAATCTATCTATAAGATATATATATAAAAGCACGAATTTGAAAAAAAAATTTAACTAAATAGAATATTATTTTTTATTATATTATTAAATTCATATTTAAAAATAATTATAATTTAGCAGAAAT
The DNA here is from genome assembly GCF_007990345.1 of Gossypium hirsutum. Classification (NCBI taxonomy): domain Eukaryota; kingdom Viridiplantae; phylum Streptophyta; class Magnoliopsida; order Malvales; family Malvaceae; genus Gossypium; species Gossypium hirsutum. Next base: position 12,615,737 of record NC_053430.1, read on the forward strand.
TGTGATAATTACACATTTAAAAATAATTAAAATTAAAATTAAAATTATTAGTTAAAAAGAGTTGTCCTAATTTTAAAATAGATGTCTTGCTTAAATAGCACTTTAATCATAAAATATATAAAAGAAGTTGTGATAATTATAATTATATATAATTATAATTTATAATTATTATTTTAAATTTTTTTGACTTAAATAAAAGTTGTGCTAATTTTACTGACATGAAATATAATTATTACTTAAATAGAATTCTAATCATATTAATTATCACTTAATTAATATTAAACTTAATTATGTTAATTAGTTATTATTTCTAATACTTTACCTTAATTACACAAAGTAAAACTATAGAACTATATTGTATGTTTAATATGTTAAAAATGCTTTAATTATTATTTGAAAATTTCTATTGTAATATTTGGATTGATAAATTAATATATTTAAATTATTTAAATAAAAAATATTATTTTATGTTAACTACTGCAATTAAAAATACAACATTTAAAAATTAATTAAATATTAAAAGTATAAAATCACATCTAATGTATATGACATTAGAAACAAGTTGGGAAAAAAGTGTAAAACTGATTGAACACCCAACAAGTGTTGATGACTTAGATTAATTGTTATATAATTTTATTTATAAAATTTTCTATAAACTTTTTGTTTTCTTTTTATTTTTCCGATGAACCAATAATTTAATCGGTTTGATCACTTATCTAATTTTGAAAATATTGATGATAATATAGTACTCTATAAAATAAGTTAAGTGTTAATTATACCAAACGTCTTCAAATTATAGTTTATATTTTAGATTGGTCTACAAAATTCAAAGTATTTTATTGAGTTTTTAAATTATCAATATTGTATATATCAAATCTTTTTATCACCTTAGCCTTCAATTTAAATGTTAAATGTCAACCAAAAGTATCATTTTGATGGGCAAGACAATACATTATTGCCCATGCGTGGGATCCTTCTAAAGAATCAAATGGAGTATCTGAACAATCTTTAGGATAAATATTAGGATAATATACGTATTAGTTTTTATTCATTTTTAGTTTTGATAGGTTTTATTTACTTAATAAAAAAATACGTAAATCAAATTATATTTATGCATTGAGGTTAATAAAATTTTAATTAAATTTTTTTGGGTAAATTTTGTATGCTACTATTTGTAGTATGTCAACATCCTCCTTCTACCTTCCAATTATTTTTTATTACATTTTCAGAACGGTGTAAAAATCCAACTAACAAAACACAAAGCTAAAACAACAACATCTTCAATGAAAATAAACCTAATCCATGAAAAGTATGCGAATAGTTTTTTTTTTGGTTAATAATTGTTCTATTATTTAATTAAACCAATTGGATTTTGGTGGGGCATCGTTTTCTTGGAGGAAGTGTTGAATTTTCAAATTTCACATGCTACGACTGCCGGCCATGTTTTCAATACAATCAAATTCGAAAAGGTTACTGAAAAATTGCCCTCCTTTTTGCCATTATTTTTGTTACAACACAAAATATTGAAGGTTGTTTGATAGGGTGGTTTATATCTTGAGGTGTAGAGAACTCTTGGAGTCACATCGTGTAGGTGCGGAAAGCCGCAATACTTGGTGACCAAAAGATGTTGTGCGTATGTGTCCGCTTTATTTTTGGCTTCTATAGATGAATCAAGTCGATGATTTTAGTATTGCATTCAGTAATAAGCTCGATTTAGGCTGGAAGCTGGATTTGACCTCTTAACTTAGGAAATGAGCTAGATGAGACCATCATGGGGTTGGTGACTCCAAGAAACTGGGATCAATCATTAAATGATATCAAACTCGATTTCATAGCTCCCTGGCAACATTCTAGTATTGCCTACTAACCCATTTGTATTGGCATGACATGAGCTCTACTTCTGGGGAATAGGGAGAATAGCATAGAAATTTTATGGTGTAGGGGTATAACAATTTTACTTTTTAAGGCTAAATCTATTTAACAAAATACATTTTTTACTCGATGTAAGATAAGGATATATTTTTGATATTCGTATATATTCAATTATTTAAAATTTTTATGTAATTGAAGGTTGTTTAAGCATTATATTATTATATTCATATTTTAAAATATATCACGGAAAATATATATATAAAAAGCGAAAAATAATTTCAAAAGAAGCCAACATATATAATGAAAAACAGAAAAAAAAGGGGAAAAACACAGTCAATAACTGCAAATTCAATAAACATGATGATTATTCGAACATACCAATATGTAATGAAACCCAATTCAACAGACTGAAAAAGAGAAGATGAGAGAAATTCACAGCTAATAATTAAAGAACCAAATGATCAGAGGAAATCACTCGTTGGATTTCCATGGTTCGAATCACCAAAGGCTTCTAACCTTAGACAAACTATACCAACATACATTTTACGGCCTTTTACCTGCCGCAGGCACGGTTGTAAGTCCCACAATTTTGAGGCGTAGCGGGGCGGTTCGGGTTCGGAAGGCAGCTATCATAAGACTGACCTCTACCACAATCTGCCGCCGGTTGACCAGCATTACCGGTGTTGCTGGTCACACTTCCGCTACTTTGTAGGATCCTACTGAAATGCGAATCCAGCAGAAACTCCAACTCGTTGTTGTTGGCGATGATGGAGATGGTGGTGGTGCTGCTGTTGGTTTCCATTGAAATAGCTTTGGAGGGATCCATTGAATTGAAGAATACCAGCCCTAAAATCGCAAGAGAAAGACATAATTTCTTCATTTTGGCTTCCATAATTTGTGTGCGTGTGTGATTGTAGGAAACTGAACAGGATTTAAAGGTCGTGGAATCTTTTTATTATGGCGGAAATATCATAAAACGTCTGCTTGCTACCTTCCAAAGAAGGTGGCACGTTACATCACACAGTTTTAAAATAATGAAAAAACTTGAGTCACACAATTTTCACTAGGTGCTTAAAAAATGGATATAAAAATTAAATTTGACTTTAGTTGATATAGATTTTGTGAATTATGCACATTAAATATTTTTAAAAATAATATATTAATTTTTTATATATTATATAAATATAATTATTTGTGTACATAATATATAAATATAAAATGATGTTATATTAATAATGGTATTAGTGGTTTGTGAAAATTAAATCAAATTTAAAATGTCATGTATAAAATTTTATAATATCAAAATTCATGTATAACATTCTACATTGAACTAAAGTTTATGTGTAATTTTAAGATTTATCCCTATTTTAAATTATTAAAATTTAAAATTTAAAATTATTGATGGCTTTTGTAGCACGTTTTTCCTGTAAACTCTTGTAGCATGTTCTCTTCTCTTTTTTTTTCTTTAATTGCTTGTGTTATTTTTTTTTTTTGTCACTTCTCCTACCGAGTTTTCAATGGATAATGAGATAGCATGTTTATCTATTGATGATGGGGAAGGAGCCTGGCAGGTTAATTTGGAAGGTGAGTTCAGTTCAAACTTTGAGTTTTGCCTAGTGGGCAGGTTTTTAATTGCAATTATTATTTATTTCTAGCCCATGCGCAACACTTTGGCGAACCTATGGCATTTTATAAAGGCTGTGGCTATTATTGATATTGGAGATAACATATTTATGTTTAGATTTTTCTATGAGTTAGATGTCCCATGTAATTTTCTTAGTTGAGACTAAACTACAAGCATCGAAAATGGTTAAGGTGCGTAATAAGCTTGGTTTTGTTCAAGGTCTGTATGTTAAGCAAATGAATTAAGAGGAGGGTTGTTGTTGGGTTGGAGATAGGGCTATATTGAAGACGACCATGAAGGAAACTCGCGGATATTTAATGGATGTGTAAACAACAAATTTTTTGGACCAATTATAAAGCGTTATGTGTTATGTAATAGGCCCATTTTGCCCAGGCCCATACCAAAACTAAAATAAAAAATGCAAAACAAAATAACAAAATAAAATCCAATAATAAGTGTTCATAGTCCATTTACAACAACCCAACAACTAAACCAAGCCCAAATAAACCCTAACACAAATTGGCCCAAAATATAAAATTTCTAGAAAACCCTAGCACCATCCTTTGCGCCGCAACAACTTTCAGCAGCCTCCAGCATCGCTGTTGCCTCCGTGCCAGCCCCATGTGTGCCTTCTTCGTCGTTGCCACGTGCGCCATCATCCAACTGGCTCCGTTCGTACCTGCAACAAAATAACAACCCACAACAGACTGACAACAAAAGGAAAATTGCTTGTATTTTTATTATGATTATTATTCTTTTTTTTCTTTATTCTGCTATGAAAAGCCAGAAAAACGATGTAAATGGGATCTTTTTTCAGAGAAATACGAAACCAAACGCATACAAATCTATATAGAAAACAACAGTTTTCAAGTGGTAATTTTAAATCTCATTTTTCTTTTCATTTTGCTTTTATCTTTTTGATTTTTGTTATTGTATGAGTAAAAAAATAAAAATAAATGAAAGGGAAGATACTTATCTCGATAAAGGCCCTCGAATCCTTGTTTGCTTCGTAGAAATCGGAGCTCAAATAAGGATTGTGAGGTTTAAGAATAGCAAAACTCTCGGATTCGTGGTCGAACAGGGCCAGATTAGGACCGTCTGCCGAATATGATGGCGGAGTGACGGATAGGCGAAGAACTATCTGATTCGGCCGAATATGAGAGATATGAAGCTTAGATTTTTTGTTTTGATTTTGATTAAAGTGATTAGGGGTTTATTTTAGGGTTTTTCTTTTGTTTTTTTATGGAGTATAAAACGGTGCCATTTAGGGGGAAGAAGGATCGGCACGTTGACCCGTTTGGAGGCCCGGATCGGCGCCTTTTCACTTCGAAAGGTCAATTTTGCGCATAGTCCCCTTCTTTGTTGAGCCATTCAATTGAATCCTGTTTTGATCTCTTCGGTTTTTTAATTTTTCTTTGAAATTTGCGCACTGCTTCAATTCATTCCACGCCTAAGCTCCGCGTTTTGGGACTCGGGATATTTTCATTTTTAGTCCCTGTTTGTTTGGGCGTATTTAATTATGATCCTAAATTCTATTTTAATAATTGGATTTATGTATAAATTAACCTCTAAATTTTGTTCTTGTTTCAATTGAGTTTTTTTAGTTTATGTGATTCTTTTACCTTATTTTTAATACGTTTATCTCTCATTTTTTTATATTAATGTGTTATTTCATTGATTTTTTGCATTAGATTAGTTTATTATTTGCATATTTTTCAGGTGTATCTTTTTTAAAAATTGTTTTACCTTGTAATTTGCCTATTTTAAAATTTCTCTTTTATACTTCTTTTATGTTTTAAAGATCTATATGATATTTAATTTAATGTTATTATACATATTTATATTAAATTATTTTTACTCTAAGTACACATTATTGATTTCGTGTTATTTTATATAAATTCTTTTAAATTTATTATATATATATTCTTTTAAACTTATTTATGTATAATTTGTTTCCTTTAAGGATCCTATTTAAAATTGTATATTTTATTTATTTTAAATACTTTCATATATTAGTATCTTTATATATATATATATTATTTGTATATATCACTAATTAAATCAATTTGTTTTATTTGAATTATGTTATATATTACTCATTTCGAATTTCTTTTTACATAACACATACTTTAATAATCATTTATATTCTATTAGCTTTTATATACATATAAGTTATTTCAAATTCCGGCATGCATTATTCATTTGTAAATTTTTCCATATGGTTTTTAATTTGTTTTGTATCATATTGGCTCTTAGTACCATATTGTTTTGTATATCAGTGTTGTGTTTCAATTTTCATATTATTTTATATATTATTATATGCTGTTTATTAGTCTTTTGTATTATCATTTCAATTGTTATTCATCTACGTTTGGAAATTGGTTATATTTTATTTTAATATGTTTCTTTGATTAGTTATGTTTTATTGTGTGTTTGTTAATTTGTTTCTTAGGTTTATACTATTTTCATTCACTGAGTATAGTATGTTATTCATGTATATTGTCTCATGCTTATAATTTCGCCTTTTCATTCACGAGAGTCATATTACAACTGAAACTTTTAACTTATCGATCCAAATTAATTATTCCCTTTCATTTCAAGTCAAATTAATGCGTTTTGAGCTAGTTTTACAATTGTTTATTTGAAAATTCACTAAAACAAAGGTAATGTTCAATGCTTGGAAATTCGAGGAATCGTGCCCTACCGTGCTGGGTTTCAATTTTTCGTTGGACTAAATAATTGGGCATCCTTTTATAATTTTCAATGTATGAGCTTTTAGAAGTCAAGAATTAATCATGGTTTCGAAGGTATAAAGGATCGTGTCCTATCGTGCTGGATGTGATGCTGAATTCCTTTGAAACAAGAGAATTTTGACGACCAACTTGAGCCATTCGAATGTTTCTAGAAGAAATCATATTTCCAAAGTTTTTTTAAAAAAAATCTTAGACATAAGGACATTATTTAATCAAATTGGTACCAATTTTGGGTGTAGCGAGGGTGCTAATCTTTCCTCGCACGTAACCGACTCCCGAACCTGTTTTCTCAAATTTCGTAGACCAAAATTGATATTTTCATAAAATATTTTATTAGATGATTCAGTCACACTTAAACAAAAAAGTTTGGTGGCGACTCCATACCTCGTTTTAAAAAGTTGATCCCTATTTTTTTTCAAACTATAAATGGTTTCGACAGCTTGGCGACTCCACTGGGGACCAATAAGAGAGTCAGGCCGTAAAATTGATTATTTTCTGTCCTTTTGTCTAAAATTGAAAATTTAATTTGAGAATCATGATTCTTTGTTGCATTTGTTTGCATGATTGTTGTGGTCCAAGTCTTGTAGAATAATATTGAATTGCATTGCATGACCGTTGTGGTTACACCTTTAAGTGGTTACACCTCCGCATGGGCTAATGGATTACTTTCGGGATACATCCGTACCTATGATTTCGTGAGATTTTCATCTCTGCATGGTCATAGGAAAATGTATTCTCCTGAACTGAACTTGATCCATATGAGCTTATAATGGGCGAGGATTGAGGAATCTGCTGGTTCATGTACCCTTTCTCTAGAACCGAGTCATATATAGTGAACCCTAAGAGTTCACTTTAGGTAGACCGTACTCGAAGTCTAGTGGTCACCTGAATAGGTGTTTTATTGGTTATTTATTTTTTCTGTACTAATGTATTTGTTTTTGTTTTGTTTATGACTGCATTACATTATATCATCATAGAAAGGAGGTGTTGATTCATATTTGATTGCTAAATAGAATAGTTTGTCATGGAAAAATAGATTTATTGATAAAGTGGATTATAATACGGTTGTCTGAATATGGTCCAAGTAAACACAATGAAAGAAAGCTGATAGTTCACGGAAGAAAACAGGACTTTGTTTTATTGTCTAAAGATTCAAGCCGATAAAGATTGTTCGAGAGCCGTCGTGTCCCGACTTGCTTAAAGGAGCTAACCAACATCGCAAGGATAAGTGAGTAATAAGTCGCGTCCCGGATCAAGCAAAAAAGAGCTAGTGGAGGCATCTATTGGAAGTTGCGAGATTTGACTTTTCACAAAGAAAAGGGATCAGTGTCTACACTTGGAATATCAAAGCAAGGCTGCATATGTAATCCATTTTATGTAAAAAAATTTGTTTTCTAGAAAAGTTGTTCTAATGGAATTGGATTTAGATTCAATGTCTTCCTTTATTTTGTACTCATTCCATGCATTTGCATTGCATCATTTGCATCATTTGTATTAGATTTTCACAAAATGACCTTATTTAATGAAAACTATTTCAGTTAATCTGGGAACCAATAAAAACTTACCAACCAAGCATCGTTACAGTACCCATGCTAAGACAAAAGATATGGACCAAATATTGGAAAAACTTGAACAATTTTAATGAGAGATGCAAGGCCAATTGCAAATTTAAATGTGAGAGCAACTGACAAAGATCCGACAAGATATGAGAGACCAAGTGCTAGAGTCTCAAAGGAATATAATGAATTAGTTGTCCTAATTGCTGACTAAAGGAATAGAAAAAGGAAAAAGCACTATGATCAATACTGGGAAGAAGAATGAGGAGCCTCTCTACCCTCCGGGTTTCACCCCGACAAATGCTCAGGCATGGCTGCAAGGTGTACCTATTATCAGAACCCAGAAATATCAGGCTGGTACCTCGACACCAGTAGATTACTCGATAGGCTCAGCTCCAATCCGGGGGCAATCCAACCATTCCTGAAGTTCCTGACCTAGATGAAACGGAAAAAGCAAAGATAGGACTACCAAAATAACTCGAGGATCGGTATAAATGGTTGGAGGGAAAATTGAAGGCAATGGAGAATGTTGACTTCTACTGTGGCATTGATGCCAAGGATCTGAGTCTGGTTCCCGTCTAGAGTTTGAAAAGTACAATGGGACTAGTTGTCTTGAAGCTTACATCACAATGTTCTGTCGAACGATGACAGGATATGTTAATAACGATCAACTATTAATCTATTGTTTCCAAGACAGTCTGGTCGGGTCAGCAGCTAAATGGTACAATCATTTGAGTCGTGTTAAAATCAATTCATGGAAGGACTTAGTACAAGCTTTTATGAAGTAGTATAGCCATGTAACAGACATGGCACCCGATAGAATTACCTTGTAGAATATGGAAAAGAAGAAAAATGAGAGCTTTAGGCAATATGCCCAAAGATGGAGAGAGGAAGCAACACAAGTCCAACTGCCTCTTCTGGAAAAGGAGACTATGGTGCTTTTCATCAATACTCTAAAAGCTCCGTTCATTGACTATATGTTGGGAAGTACTACTCTGAGTTTTTCAGATATAGTAATGTCCGGTGAGATGATTGAAAATGCGATAAGAAGTGGGAAAATAGATATGGAAGAAAGTGCTAAAAGATCAACCCCGAGAAACAAGGAAAATAAAGTTAACATAGTGAGCATGCTTTCCAAATTGGTCAATGTAGACCAGCCAAGGTGTAACAGCCTAATTTTCAATGGTGTCAGAACAGTGATTTGAGATCACTAAATCCGACAAATGAGTAGGAAATATTATTAATTTAGTGAGTATAAGTTAAATGTGAAGTTAGGAAAAAACATTTAAAATAGTGAATAGCGTACTAAAAATAAATATTAAAATAATTAGAATCAAAAAACGAGGTATTAAGACCTCGAGAATTTTAAATCGAGCCATAAATATTTTTATAAATATTTATGGAGCGTTACTAAGTTAGTATTAAAGTTTCGTCAAGAAATTTTAAAGTTCTGATAGTTAATTGAACAAAAAGGACTAAATTGTATCAAATGCAAAATTGTGAGAAATGATTAAATAGCTTAAATGATAAAAGAAAGAGGGTTTAAAAGGCAAATAGGCCCAAGGTCTCTTTGGGCTGGACGGCAAGGCATGAAATCAGCAAGAAAATAAGGAGAATTAAGGGCAAAATTGGAAAATTGCAAAATTTACTTAATGAAGCAAGGACTAAAGTGGAATTATCCAGATTTCTCTTTATTTTTCTGCATTCTCATCAGCAAAAACACCATGGAAGAGTTCCTTCAAGCTGGTTTTTCATATTTTTACTTCAAGTAAGTTCAATTCTTGATTATTTCTTGAAATTTTTGTGTTTTTGTGACTTTTACAACTAGGTCCACTTGTTGAATTCATTATTTTTTAATTCTATGAAAGAAATTGAAAGTCGCTATGAATATGTGCTGGAACTATATGATGATTTGGCATGGAATTAGAGCTTTAAATTGTTTATATGCTGATTTTATTGAAAGAATTGAATAGAAAGTGAATGTTTAGGACCTAATTGTAAAAGAGTTTGAAGTTAAAGTTTCATGTGGAAATTATGAATTTCAATAGTTATGAAATAACTTCTAATGTCTAGGAAAAGTATTAATTGAGAAAATTATCTTAATTGAGGGGTTAATTGAGTAAGGGCTGAATTGTATGAATTGTGAAATTTGGGGAAAAATGGAAATCAACACTTTGCACTAAAACTGTTTTGGACAGTAGCAGTAGTCTAACTTTTAAAAATCACCAAAAATTTTAGAAATGGAATTAGAGGATGAATAAAATATGAAATTAAATATTATTGAGTCTAGTTTCTTATAGAAGAAATTATGTAAGCAATGGAATTGTAAATCATGAGATATGATAAATTTTGTGAGACAAGGTCAGAATGATTTTGGGTTCCCCTGTTCTGAATTTGAAAAATCATAAAAAAATTGGATAAAAACAATTAGGGGCTTAAATTTATATGTTTAGAATCCTGAATTAGTCTATTTTCAAGAGAAACAAACGAGGACATCATTCGAATTCTGTACGAGGAGATAATTAATTTTTAGTGAAGAAGGGTCGGAACTGTCAGACAGCAGAACAGGGGAGACTTCAATGAATAAACTGTATTAATTGGCCCAACCAAAAATTATGAAATTTTTATGGCAAGAAAACATATGAGTCTAGTTTCTGGGAAAATTTATGGATCTTAATTTCGAGTTCTGTAGCTCAAGATAAAAATGATTTAGTGACTATGACACATATGGACAGTTTGAATATTCACATAAGTAAATAGTGAAAATTATGGATGATGTTACTTACAAGTGTGTTATTTATACTAAGGATGTGGATGGAGAGGAGGAGGAGGAAAAGTAAATATATATATGAATGACTTGATCACATGCCCGATTATAATCGATAAATGTTGAATTAGAAATGATATAATGTTTTATTTGGAATATTTATTATGAAATTATGAATATCGTTATAATACAAAAATCGTACTTGTGAGTTTGTATAACTAAATTTTAGTGACCATTTGTTAATTTTATAAATTTCATGATGTGTTATTTTATATGTATTGATGATAAAATCGCGAATAATGTAAAAACATGAAAATTGAATAAATGATCAAATTGAGCATTACAATTCAGTGACAAGATGAATTGAAGGAAAAGACCATGGTTGGACCATGGCAACAAGTGATAAGTGATAGCTTCGGCTACACTTATCTGATCAATGACAAGTGAAAGTGATAAGTGATAGCTTCGGCTACACTTATCTGATCAAGGACAAATGAATGTGATAAGTGATAGCTTCGGCTACACTTATCTGATCAAGGACAAATGAAAGTGATAAGTGATAGCTTCGGCTACACTTATCTGATCAAGGACAAATGAAAGTGATAAGTGATAGCTTCAGCTACACTTATCTGATCAAGGACAAATGGCAAGTAAAAAGTGGTAGCTTCGGCTACCTGATCAATGAAAAGTGGTAGCTTCGGCTACCTGATCATCGGCTACTTGATTAGTGAAAAATGGTAACTCCGGCTACCTGATCAGTGAATAGTGATAGCTTCGGCTACAAGTGACAAGTGATTTCTGTGTAAGACCATATCTGGGATAAGACATCAGTGTGATATGTGTATAAAATATAAGACCATAGCTGAGCTATGGCATTCTAGTGAAAAGACCATAGCTATGCTATGGCATCAGTGATTGTCAGTGAAATTCAGTGCATACCGGTGCAGACCAATTCTGTAAGATGTTCACTAATTTGAAAAAGTTTGGTAAGTATTACATGGAATTATGTGACATAAGGAGATACGAGTTGATGAGACATGAGCATAAAACCCGATTGATGAATGAGTTCATTTGTGATTATATATTTCTACGCCTTGAGTGTATTATCCGTATGAATTGGTATTCCAAATGAGTTAATGAGAAAACTTCTAGTATGAAATAATCGGAGTTCGAAATGAAATATCATGAAAACGTACTTGAAATACATTGGTATGTCTTGTATATGCTATTTGAATTCATGAATGTGGAAAGTAAATGTATGTGGAAATAAGAGATGATGATATCTGTACATGGAATTTATTGATGAATACGTACATCCAAATTTATATGATAGATTTTAGTGTACATTGAAATTGGGCTCAATAAGTGATTTGGCAATTTAAATCGTGATTGGTAGGAAGAGTTAGTGAATTGCATATTTATGAATTGTTACACGTATTTGTCTGAAATACGAGGAAGTGATGGTAATTGATACATGTAAATTTGAGACTATGATATATATATATAAAAACATGGAATATGTTTGATAAATGTGTTCATTTATAACTACGGAATTATGTACCTCATGTGTGTTATTTGCATAAAGATGAAATTTCAATGACTTTAGTGAATAAAGCTTAAATACGAAATAGTATGAATCGAGACAAGTTGTTATGAAAATGTATTTAAATTATCTATAAGTGTTTCGTGCTTCTCGGTAATGGCTCGTACTCTATTCCAGCGACAGATACGGGTAGGGGTTGTTACACAAGGGCTGTAACCATTAGTTATCCAGGCTCTTCAAGGAAGGAATCCAACTCGAGACCAAAGTTTACACCTATCCTGATGTCATATAAGGAGTTGTATCAGAATATTTTTGATGTGCATGTGGTGTCTCCGTTCTACTCAGAACCCGTGCAACCTCCATTCCCAAAATGGTATAATGAGAATGCTCAATGCGAGTACCACACGGGAATAACAGGGCACTCAATTGAAAACTGTACTACATTTAAAAAGTTGGTCGAAAGGTTCATTGAAATGGGAATTGTGAAGTTCGATGATTCCTTAGAACCTAATCGCTTTGGTAATGAAGTAAATGCAAAATTTGGAAGTGAGGGCAAAAGAGCTGCGATGTCTTGAACAAGTCAAAATCCTAGAAGGAATATCGGGGAATCTGAACGACATATCTGAGGAAGGAACCGGGGAATAAAAGTTTCCAAACTCTTATGTACTTGGGGGTGTTTTGAATAATGGGACTATGGAAGAGATTCCTGTATTTTTGGAGCTGATCTAGAGTAATATTCAAGACACGCTTGTTGCTTTAAGCCTAGGGGCAATAAGAATCCTTTTGTGAAATAGACTTATGTCTAGAATCGTTATTTCAATAAAATGCATCTTTGTGAGTAAATATTTTTTTTCATTATTTATATATTCTTTTGTTCTTTGGACTGTCTTTTAAATATGCTTTCATTCTTCATTCATGATTAGACCATACAAATAATCATCCTTAGAGTCATTTATTCTTTGGAATTTTCCTTCATACCTACAATAGGTCCCCGGATATCAACGACATGAGCAACGCTGTAACTGACTCCCTTTTGGGGTGAGATATGTGTTTAAGCGGATCTCAGAACTTTGAAGATGACAGAGATGGTACCTTATCTCCTGATTTATTAAGGATGGTAGAATAAGATGAAAAACAGATTCTACTTTACGAAGAGTCAGTGGACATTGTGAGCAAGAGGCAAAGATCGGAGCCTGAGTCACCGCAAAGACAAAGCGAATCGTCATTAAGTTATTCCAAGAATTCAAAAATGTTTTCGCATAACCATGTTAAGATATACCTGGGATACTGAGACTTGTGGACGTTAAAAAGTGTCTATATGGGGGTCAAAAGGACACATGTTAATGGTTTCACCATGGAAGGTGATTGTATTAGTTAGGCTATATTTAGAGAGACAAAATTCATGTGCCTCATTCATTTCTTCACAGACTTTCTCTATGTGGGGCATAGATGTTATTCAGGCCATTCTCGTAAAATATACATCGATTTATTTTGGCAGTCATCGAGTACTTCATGAAGAGGGTGAAGGTCGCTTCATATGCCAATATTATAAGGTCGATAGTCATCAAATTTCAAAAAAAAAAGTGCCGACAAGTGATGTCAAAAAAGATCATGTCTAATACAACTGCACAATGTCAAAAGGTTGCTATCTATTCAAAGATCAGGCACCATATCACAATGCAATAAAGGCAGCCAAAAAGAAAAATAAAAATACAAAAAAAACAAAAAAAGAGAAAAACAATAAAACAAAGGTCATAGTGAAAGGCGATCGGACTTGTAAAGATTGGCATAAAGAAGTTACCATTTACCTTCTACGTTTATCGAACGTCGGCCAGGACTTTCGCTGGGGCAACACATTGCTCATTGGTTTATGGGATAAAAATGATTTTGAATACGAGATTCTTTTTCTCTGAGTCTTGTCAGAGTTGAAGTTGGATAAGATAGAATGGATCTAAGCACGATATGATCAGCTGAATTCGAAGAGAAGAGATTCTGTCAGGGTCCAATGCATCAGAAATGAATGATATGAGCTTACAATAAAGAGGTTCATCCTAGAAAATTCCATGAGGGGAACTTGATATTGAAAAAGATCCTTCCTATACAAAAGGACGTCAAAAGAAGAAATATGCCAAACTAGGAAGAACCTTATGTAGTAAAAAGGGCCTGTTCTGGAGGAGCATTGATATTGATCAAGACGGATGGCAAATCCAGTCAATGAGTATTCTACCTAAAAGGGGAAAGGCCAAGGTGAAAACCCACAAAAGGCATCTTGAGGCCTTAAAAAAATTAAAAATTAAAAAAAATAAAATTCAAACAAAAATCAATCAGAAAAAAAGAGAAAAAGAAAAAGGAGAGGCAAGGCGAAAACCCGCAAAGAGCACCTTGAGACCAAAGCTGATTTGAGTTGAAAACCCGAAAAGGACGGCTCAAATTTGGATCAAAGTGAGGCATATAATAGTCTTGCTATACCTGAATTAACAATGAAGAAGTATGCTACGTCTTGGGGCATCGACAAAGTACTCTAAATCTCCTAAACACAGATTGAGCTCAAAATGGTCCTCAATAAGTTGGTACAGAGAAGCTCAAGCTGCGATATCTGGGGCACTTAGTTTTCCATTTTACCCATTTTGAATTTGCTATCTTTGATTACCTTATTTTTTCAGGATATGTCCCAATAAAATTGCATTTGTTATTCCTTAATCAACTTACTTGCTTCAAGCTATGCTTCTAATTAATTTCCTTCTAGTCCGTTGTTATGATCTTTTTCAAGCATTTTGCATTGAAATAATGATTAGTGGACTAATAATACTTTCATAAAAGGAGTTTCGCATATTACTCTGGAAGTTTTTAAATAATACAGGAGCCTAAAATAGGACTATTGTTTAAAACTCACCAAGCTTAAGGGTTGGAAATATTTAAGCCCAAATTGAGATTATTTCCTAGGATTTTTGTCAAAGATATTAATTGGTGTTATAATCCCGGCAAAGAATGAGCAATGAGATTATTCTCGAAAAAAGAAAATGGTATTCTGTATTCATGCAGATATCAGGCTTATACATCTGTTCATTACACACAAAGAATGGTGTAACAGATCAAATTGATTGAAGATGACGCAAATCCTATACCTCTGAGTTGCAACAAGATGGATAAAAGGAATCAAATGATTATTCCCTAAAGTTGCAGTGGGAGGTTCAAACTTTATGGCCCAGAAGTTACAGTGTAAGGGACTCTGAAATTACAACGGGGCAAGCTTACTGAGCAGAATATGATTTTTTCTTTGGGTTTTCTGTCAAGAATACGAACCGAACAAGATGACAGCATAATAAATCAGTAATAATGCCCTGATGAACAACGAGTGATGGTACCTTAAGCATTTTAAAAAAAATATCATTTAAAAAAGAAGATTATTCTTATTTTTGCATTCATATATCATTCATAACACATCTAGTTAGGAGCATTTGATTCATTTCGATCATAGCATCTTAATTATTTGACATAAACATCACATCTAGTTAGGAACATTTGATTCATTTCGATCATAGTGTCCTGATTAGTTGACATAAGCATCACATCTAGTTAGGAGCATTTGATTCATTTTGATCATAGCATCCTAATTATTTGTCATAAGCGTAGATACATGAAACCGAGTCTGTAGGACATGTTACAGAGGATGGTGTAGTAACATCGGTGAAGTCAGGTCTTATCTCCCTCAAGTTGTAGTGGAGTTGACTATAGATAGCGAATCTTATTTCCTTGAAGTTGCAGTGGAACAGATTGAAGCTATAAATAAATAGATCTTATCTATCTGAAGTTGCAGTAGAGCAGATCATAGCAAACTTTATCTCCTTGAAGTTGCAGTGGAGTAGGTTGAAATGACAAGTCTTATCTCCCTAAGGTTGCAGTGGAGCAAACTGAAAATTACAGATCTTATCTCCCTAAGCAGTAGTGGAGCAGATCGAAAAGGGCAAATCTTATCTCCATGTATCGGAAATAGAGCATATTTTAACCATCAGCCTTATCTCTCTAAAGTAGCAAGAGAGCAGGTTGGCGATTGTAGTCTTATCTTTCTGAGTTAACAAGGAAGCAGACTGAAGATTGAAAATCTTATCTCCCTAAGCAGTTGTGGAGCAGATCGAGGATGACAAATCTTATCTCCATGTATAGGCAATAGAGCAGATTTTAGCCACTAGCCTTGTCTCTCTGAGGTAGCAAGAGAGCAGGTAGGCGATTGTAATCTTATCTTCCTGAGGTAGCAAGGAAGTCGAGGATGACAAATCTTATCTCCATGCATAGGCAATAGAACAGATTTTAGTCACTAGCCTTGTCTCTCTGAGGTAGCAAGAGAGCAGGTAGGCGATTGTAGTCTTATCTTCCTGAGGTAGCAAGGAAGCAGACTGAAGATTGAAGATCTTATCTCTCTAAGCAGTTGTGGAACAGATCGAAGATGGTAAATATTATCTCCATGTATCGGCAATGGAGCAGATTTTAGCCATTAGCCTTATCTCTTTGAGGTAGCAAGAGAGCAGGTTGGCGATTGTAGTCTTATCTTCCTGATGTAGCAAGGAAGCAGACTGAAGATTGAAGATCTTATCTCCTTAAGCAGTTGTGGAGCAGATCAAAGATGGCGAATCTTATCTCGAACAAGGCCAAATTAGGCCTTCGCGTGATGACCGTTTGCTGAATATGAAGGCGGAGTGGCGAATAGGCGAAGAACTATCTGATTCTGCCGAATATGAGAGATGGAAGCTTAGGTTTTTTTGTTTTGATTTTGTTTAAAGTGATTAGAGGTTTATTTTAGGGTTTTTCTTTTGTTTTTTTATGGAGTATAAAACGGCGCCGTTTAGGGGGAAGAAGGATCCGCATGTTGACCCGTTTGGAGGCCCGGATCGGTGCCTTTTCACTTCGAAAGGTCAATTTTCGCGCATAATTCCCCTTCTTTGTTGAGCCATTCAATTGAATCCTGTTTTGATCTCTTTGGTTTTTTAATTTTTCTTTGAAATTTGCAGACTGCTTCAATTCAGTCCAAGCCTAAGCTTCGTGTTTTGAGACTCGGGATATTTTCATTTTTAGTCCCTGTTTGTTTGGGCGTGTTTAATTATGGTCCTAAATCCTGTTTTAATAATTGGATTTATTTATAAATTAACCTCTAGATTTTGTTCTTGTTTAAATTGAATTTTTTTAGTTATGTGATTTTTTTACCTTTTTTTTAATACGTTTATCTCTCATTTTTTATATTAATGTGTTATTTCATTGATTTTTTGCATTAGATTAGTTTATTATTTGCATATTTTCAGGTGTATCTTTTTTAGAAATTGTTTTACCTTGTAATTTGCCTATTTTAAAATTTCTCTTTTATACTTCTTTTATGTTTTAAAGATTTATATGATATTTAATTTAATGTTATTATACATATTTATATTAAATTATTTTTACTCTAAGTACACATTATTAATTTCGTGTTATTTTATATAAATTCTTTTAAATTTATTATATATATATATATTTTCTTTTAAACTTATTTATGTATAATTTGTTTCCTTTAAGGATCCTATTTAAAATTGTATATTTTATTTATTTTAAATACTTTCATATATTAGTATCTTTATATATATATATTATTTGTATATATCACTAATTAAATCAATTTGTTTTATTTGAATTATGTTATATATTACTCATTTCGAATTTCTTTTTACATAACATATACTTTAATAATAATTTATATTCTATTAGCTTTTATATACATATAAATTATTTCGAATTCCGGCATGCATTATTAATTTGTAAATTTTTCCATATGGTTTTTAATTTGTTTTGTATCATATTGGATCTTAGTGCCATATTGTTTTGTATATCAGGTGTTGTGTTTCAATTTTCATATTATTTTATATATTATTATTATATGTTGTTTATTAGTCTTTTGTATTATCATTTCAATTGTTATTCATCTATGTTTGGAAATTGGTTATATTTTATTTTAATATGTTTCTTTGATTAGTTATGTTTTATTGTGTGTTTGTTAATTTGTTTCTTAGGTTTATACTATTTTCATTCACTGAGTATAGTACGTTATTCATGTATATTGTCTCATGCTTATAATTTCGCCTTTTCATTCACGAGAGTCATATTACAACCGAAACTTTTAACTTATCGATCCAAATTAGTTATTCCCTTTCATTTCAAGTCAAATTAATACGTTTTGAGCTAGTTTTACAATTGTTTATTTGAAAATTCACTAAAACAAAGGTAATGTTCAATGCTTGGAAATTCGAGGAATCGTGCCCTATTGTCTGGGTTTCGATTTTTTGTTAGACTAAATAATTGGGCATCCTTTTGTAATTTTCAACGTATGAGCTTTTTAGAAGTCAAGAATTAATCATGGTTTCGAAGGTATAAAGGATTGTGTCCTATCGTGCTGGATGTGATGCTGAATTCCTTTGAAACAAGAGAATTTTGACGACCAACTTGAGTCATTCGAATGTTTCTAGAAGAAATCATATTTTCAAAGTTTTTTTTTAAATCTTAGACATAAGGACATTATTTAATCAATTTGGTACCAATTTTGAGCGTAGCGAGGGTGCTAATTCTTCCTCGCACGTAACTGACTCCTGAACCTGTTTTCTCAAATTGCGTAGACCAAAATTGATATTTTCATAAAATGTTTTATTAGGTGATCCGATTATACCTAAACAAAAAAAAAATAGTGGCGACTCCATACCTCGTTTTAAAAAGTTGATCCCTATTTTTTTTTCAAACTAAAAATAGTTTCGACATGTTAAGTTTAAATTATCATGCATCAAGTCAAAATTATCAATATCAAGTTAAGATAATTCTTGGGTCAAAGCCCAATAGAAAAAAAAAATCAAAGGAGTTTTCTTTGTAGAGAAATATCCGCATATGTAACTTCTTTTTAAAGTCATAAATAAATTTTGTTCTAAATTTTTAAATCAATTTCTGATTCGAAGTATGTGTGCACAAATTTCTGACACAATTGGTGGAACAATATTTACCTTTCATTTCTTTTTTTTTTCAAAAGTTAAAGTTCAAAGTTCTAATAGCTTATAAGAAGATCATCATCACCAAACCAACTTGCAAGCCGTTCTACTTAATTGTCAAGGATCAACATCCCTACTCATCCCTATGGCACTAGGTAGAAGACAAAAGTTCTTTTTAGAGTTATTCTGTCAGATATTTTCAATCCTGAATAACAATCCATTTCATGATTCTTCTTGACAAGATGTTCCTACTCATACTAACTTATGAAATTTATTTTTTTAACATTTAGTTTTAAGAAGTTAATATCTCTACTCTTTTAATTTAATATTCGAGGTCCAAATAATAACACTATCAAAAGATTTCTCGTTAAATAAAATTGTGACATTTTAAAAGTAAATAAAATAAAGTTCATGTGATCAATATTACATGTCTTAAAAGTCAAATAAGTAAATAAAAATATTAAATTTCAAACTTGTAAGTTTTTAATTTTGAATTTTACTTTGTAAGGTTCTCCTGCATACAAGAAGAATAGTGAAAGTTAAATTTTTTTTTTTTTGCTTACATGTTTACTATTTCACAGAAATCTTTTAACATCAAAAGAATATAAGAATTAAAATTCTAAATTAAAAGTAGAAAGATTATTCTCTGTTTTTTTTTTGTGATTTCAATATTTCACATGGAATTCCTTCCTTCTCAGTTGATCCAATGTTAGCATCCGATACAGTAGTCTCTATAATGAATAAAATCTTTATCTATAAATTAAAGTTTCACCCCTGCACTTTGTTCAAGCCGACCTTTTAGCTTAGTTCTTAAATGAGTCTGCATGTTATATTTTTTTATTATATTTTTATTTAAAATATTAAAATAATACAATATTAATTGATTTAGATAAAATTTGAAAACAAAAATTATTTCTATAGAATAAAACTTTGCCAAATAATTAATTGGTCAAATTATGAGTTTCAACCATTCACTCTACGAAAATTGAAAAACTAATTTATGAAAAAAATGTCCTCATATTTTATGAAAATAAAAAAAATAATTAATAAATACATGAATTGAATTACTAATTACATAAAACTATTAATTTTTACCAATCCTTTCAAAATGACAAGGATTTAACAATTTGACATAATTATAGGAAGATCAAATCTTGGGAAACATGTTCCTGTGTCGTATGGGGAGCTGTATCCAAAACTCCTGGAGAAGCAATTAATATCTCCCCATTACATGGCACCCCTTAAACCTCCATACCCGAAATGGTATGACCCAAATGCTAGTTGTGCATACCATGCCGGGAACCAGGGGCACTCTACGAAAAACTGTCTGGCCTTTAAAAGGAAAGTTCAAGGGCTCATCGATGTGGGTATACTGCGATTTGATGGCACTGGTGGTACATCCGGGAACCCATTCCCTAACCACGCCAAAGGGAATGTGAGCGCAGTGGGAGAGGAGGACAAACGACAAAGTAGAAGATGGGTTTCTGAAATAAGAACACCTCTGCAAAAAATCTGGGAGGTGCTAGTTGAAAAGGATTTGCTTTGTCATCTTAACAGAGTATTCGAAGGAAGGAATATAAAAGATCAAATTTTTTGCGAATTCCATGGTATTGAGGGGTACGACATTCAATCCTGCGAAGAGTTCAGGAGATTACTGCAAAATATGATGGACAATAAGGAGATTGGGATTTTTTATGAAGGTGAAGAGGCCGATAGAGGAGAAATATGTGCCTCTGACCATCAATTGTTAGTTTCCCGTATAGCGCCGACCGACCGTTAATAATTTATTATGACGCGAAGAAGGAACCAGTGAAACCAAAAGTGATAATCGAGGTACCATCTCATTTACCCTACAAGGACAATAAAGCAGTACCATGGAAATATGACGTTAATATCGTCACACCTGAAGATGAAAAACCCAAAGCCATGACTGGAAGCGTTAGGGAAGTAGGTCATTTCACTCGTAGTGGAAGATGTTATTTGAAAGAGGTCGAATCAGCAAAGAAGAACAGTGACTTAAAACAGAAAGGAAAAGCACCGATGCATGTGACCAAAGATGAGTATGAAACTGTGCCTGAACAAGAAGCTAAAAAGCCTGTGGACGAGGAAGAAGCACAGGAATTCTTAAAATTTATCAAGCACAGTGAGTACAACGTGGTAGAACAATTGAATAAGCAGCCAGCGCGAATTTCGGTATTATCTCTGCTGTTGAATTTTGAACCACACCGGAACGCTCTGCTGAAAGTGTTAAATCAAGCTTATGTGGCAAACAATATATCCGTTGAAAAACTGGATAGATGGATGAACAACTTGAATGCGGATAATTTCATTTCCTTTAGTGACGATGAAATACCGCCCAATGGTAGAGGCTCAGTGAAAGCATTGCATATCACAACCCGTTATAAGGGCTATATAATACCGAACGTGCTCATCGACAATGGATCGGCACTCAATGTCATGCCTTTGGCCATACTTTCCAGGATTCCGATGGATTTGTCCTATCTAAGGCCCTGCCATTCTACAGTAAGGGCATTCGATGGAACAAGACGAGAAGTTATGGGAAAAATCGAGATCCCTCTAGAAGTGGGTCCCTACATATACAATGTTGAGTTTCAAGTCATGGACATTGCACCATCATACAATTGTCTCTTAGGAAGACCTTGGATCCATTCTACTGGAGCAGTACCATCATCCCTCCATCAAAAGGTGAAATTTATCATGGATGGTTGTTTGGTCACTGTCGAGGGAGAAGAAGACATTGTCGCATCTATCTTTGTTGATGCACCCTACCTCGAAGTAAACAAAGACGCAGTAGAATGTTCCTTCCGATTCCTTGAATTCGTCATTGCCACGTTCGTTGCTGAGGGAAACAGAATTCCTGCACCAAAACTATCGAGAAATACCAAGATAGGTGTCAAATTGACTGTAGGAAAGGGAGCCCGAGCAAGGAAAGGTTTGGGAAGGTACCTACAATGAATAGTCAGGGCTCTAAAGCCAGTACACCACAAGGCCCGATACGGTTTAGGGTTCCAGCTGGACATGCGTCAAAGAAGAAAGTAGTGGAAGAAAGATCAGGAAAGAAGGATCGCAAGAACACTAGGCCGAGAACCAGAATGGGAGCCCATGGAATTCCCTCCTTTGTCAAGAATATTTACGTCTGCGGGAATGATATACCCAGGGCAGTATAGTGCACAAAGCACAATGTTAATGATCGAAGAGGGTTTTCAGAATATCAGTATAAATGTCATTGACAAAGGAGCTGACGCGAGTAAAGACGTCTCAAAGATACGCCCTTGTCCCCCGGGTTTCATGTTGAACAACTGGACTACCGAGGATCTTCTTGTAGCCTATAAGTCTTCAGAGTAATGCTCAAACGTTAACATTCTGTTATGTCCTTAGATATAATAGAATTCTTTTGTAAGAGCTTGCATTCGCTCTTTATCATTTAAATGAAGATCAATGAAGATGCATTTTATCACGATCTTTTGCATTATCACTAATTTCATAATCATCTTCTCATTTCAAAGCCTACCTGTACATTTGCCTCATATCATGCCATAACATTTCGTTTGTTGGTTCCAATACTTGGATGCCCCTCTATAGTTTCCTTTTCCATTCAACTTTCAGGTGCTCGGATATCAACAGCATGAACAAACCCGTTACGAGTCCTGAAATCGATTTTGAGAAGGCTGTTTGTTTAGGAGAATTTGAAGTCGAAGAAAATACTGAAGACTATGTCTCGTCTCTTGACTTGCTAAGAATGGTGGAACAAGAGGATAAACAGATTTTGCCTCATCAAGAATCTGTTGAAACAATAAATTTGGGAACTGAAGAAAAGAAGCAAGAAGTGAAAATTGGGACTTCTATTTCAAAGGACACCAAGCATAATTTGATTGCTTTGCTCCGCGAGTACAAAGATGTATTCGCATGGTCATATCAAGACATGCCAGGATTGGATAAAGATGTAGTGGTCCATAAGCTCCCATTAAAGCCAAAATGCAAACCCGTTCGACAAAAGTTAAGACGGATGAGACCCGAAATGTTGTTGAAGATAAAAGAGGAAGTCAAGAAGCAATTTGATGCTGGCTTCCTACAAGCCTCTGAATATCCAGAATGGGTGGCTAATATAGTCCCGGTGCCAAAGAAAGATGGCAAAGTACGAATGTGCGTGGATTATCGTGACCTGAATCGAGCAAGTCCTAAAGACAATTTTCCCTTACCACACATTGATACGTTGGTGGATAACATAGCAAAACATTCATTGTTTTCTTTCATGGATGAATTCTCGAGGTATAATTAGATCAAGATGGCCCCTGAGGATATGGAGAAAACTACCTTCGTAACAATATGGGGAACATTCTACTACAAGGTGATGCCATTTGGGTTAAAGAATGTTGGGGCAACATATCAAAGGGCTATGGTGACGTTATTCCATGACATGATGTATAAAGAAATAGAGGTCTATGTCGACGATATGATTGCTAAATCCCGAGGGGAAGAAGAACATGTAGTAAACCTAAAGAAATTGTTCGACAGACTGAGAAAGTTCTAGCTAAAGCTCAATCCGGCCAAATGTACGTTTAGGGCTACCTCGGGAAAATTGCTGGGCTTCATTGTCAGCGAAAGAGGTATCGAGGTTGATCCAGATAAAATAAAAGCTATTCAAGAGTTACCACCTCCACGCGCGCAAAAGGAAGTCAGAGGATTTTTAGGGAGGTTGAACTACATCGCCCGATTCATCGCTCAACTTACCAACCAATGCGACCCAATCTTTCGGCTTCTTCGAAAACATAACCCGAGAGAATGGAATGAGGAACGCCAAGTGGCTTTTGATAAGATAAAACAATATTTGTCTAGTCCTCCAGTGCTAGTACCGCCAAAGCCGGGAAGACCATTGATATTGTATTTAACTGTGTTCGAGAATTCAATGGGTTGCGTACTGGGGCAACATGACAAGTCAGGAAAGAAAGAAAAGGCGATCTACTACCTCAGCAAAAAGTTTACTGAATACGAGGCAAAGTATTCGTCCATAGAAAAATACTGCTGCGCTCTGGTTTGGGTAGCTTGGAGACTCAGGCAATATATGCTGTATCATACGACATGGCTAATTTCAAAGTTGGACCCAATAAAGTACATGATGGAATCACCCGTACTCTCAGAAAGAATGGCACGATGGCAGATCTTACTATCAGAATATGACATCGTCTATGTGAGCCAAAAGTCGATAAAAGGGAGTGCAATAGCTGACTTCTTAGCAACTCGAACAACGAAGGAATACGAGCCATTGAAATTTGATTTCCCAGATGAAGACTTAATGTGCATTACAGAAAAAGAATGTGAGTCATCAAAAGAAAAGTCATGGAGGATGAGCTTTGATGGTGCATCGAATGCATTGGGGCATGAGATTGGAGCAGTTTTAGTATCACTAGAAAGGAACCATTATCCGTTTACTGCCAGGCTAAATTTCTTCTGTACCAATAACATAGCGGAATATGAAGCTTGTATCATGGGACTTCGTGCAGCAATTGAACAAAACATCCAAACTTTAGAGGTATACGGAGACTCAGCATTAGTGATCTATCAGATCCGTGGAGATTGGGAAGTGAGGGATTCAAAATTAGTCAAATACAGTGATTTCGTGGAAGGGTTGATTAAAGAATTCAAAGAAATAACTTTTAATTACTTTCCACGAGAAGAAAACCAGTTAGCTGATGCCCTGGCCACTTTGGCTTCAATGTTTAAAGCAAACAGAGAAACAGAAATAATGCTTCTTCAAATGAGCATATATGAAGTCCCTGCATATTGTTTCAGCATTGAGAAAGAGTCAGATGGGTAGCCATGGTTCCATGATATCTTAGAATACATCAAGAATCAAAGGTATCCCGATCAAGCAAATGTGAACGACATAAGAACAATCAGAAGAATGGCAGCAGAATTTATTCTTGATGAGGACATCCTATACAAAAGAGGAAAAGATCAGGTGCTCTTGAGATGCATGGATACAGTTGAAGCCAGAAAAATACTTGAAGATGTCCATGAAAAAATTTGTGGAACACACGCTAATGGTTTCACTATGGCCAGGAAGATTATGAGACTCGGTTATTACTGGCTGACGATGAAAAGTGACTGCATTAGTTTCGCACGGAAATGTCACAAATGTCAAATTTATGGTGATAAAATTCATGTAGCTCCTTCGCCCCTTCATGTCATGACTTCTCCGTGGCCGTTTTCTATGTGGGGCATGGACGTTATAGGACCTATCTATCCAAAAGCTTCTAATGGACACCGGTTCATTTTTGTGGTTATTGATTACTTCATAAAATGGATAGAAGCCGCTTCATTTGCCAACGTGACAAAGACCGCAGTTTGTAGGTTTTTGAAAAGGGAAATCATTTGTCGTTATGGTTTGCCTGAAAGAATCATTTCAGATAACGCCATGAACTTGAACAACAAGATGATGAAAGAAGTATGTGAACAATTTCAAATAAAGCATCATAACTCATCGCCTTATCGCCCGAAAATGAATGGAGCCGTTGAAGCAGCCAACAAGAATATTAAGAGGATTATTGGAAAAATGACCGAGACATATAAAGACTGGCACGAGAAGTTACCCTTTGCTCTGTTTGCATATCGCACATCCGTACGGACATCTACAGGAGCAACTCCTTTCTCTCTGGTCTATGGAATAGAAGCTGTGCTACCTATCGAAGTTGAGATCCCCTCTCTACGAGTTTTAACGGAGTCTAAATTAGAGGAAGCAGAATGGGTTCGAGCTCGAGATGACCAGTTAAACCTCATCGAAGAAAAACGTCTAAAGGCAATTTATCATGGACAGATGTACCAGAAAAGAATGATCGCGACTCATGATAAGAAGGTACGGCCAAGAGAATTCCACGAAGGAGAACTCGTGCTAAGAAAGATTCTCCTAATACAAAAAGACTTCCGAGGAAAATGGGCGCCAAATTGGGAAGGTCCATACGTCATAAAGAAGGCATTCTCGGGTGGAGCTTTGATTCTCACTGAGATGGATGGGAAGGAGTTACCGAATCCAGTAAACTCAGATGCTGTAAAGAAATATTATGCTTGAAAAAGGAAACCAAGATGAAAACCCGAAAAGGGCATCTTAAAAAAAAAGATCAAGGTGAAAACCCGAAAAGGGCGTCTTGATTAAACACAAAAGATTGGCATGAAAACCCGAAAGGGCGTTCTAATGAAGCAAACCCGGGCTTAAAGAACAAGGCGTTTTGAACGGTGGGTCAAATAGTGAGACTACCGTATTCGAAGCATTTCTGAAAGCTCGAAATTTTCTACGCAAGAAGCCATGCTCGAAAAGATTCTTGATTGAGGACGTGGAAGAGTTCATGCATTGATTATCTAGAGCTCTTGCATTTGTTGAGTGCAATCCTTTTCTTTTATAACATTTTTTACTATCATTGGTTAACTTTCTTTGTTGCTACATTTTAAATGAATAAATGTGAGGTGTCCTTTTGTCCCTACCTGACCATGGTTTTTGTTTTGTGCATCTCATTATGTGGTTCGTTTACATGATAAATAGTGAAATGACATACTCTAAACAAAAGAAATGTTAAGCATTACCCGGGTAAGAATTTGATAAGTACAAGAGCCTCAATGCAAGGATAAAGCTCAACCAGGGGCCAAAGAGTGATATCTGGGAAATACAGATTATTCATGAAGCTTGAGGACGGGTACATAGCCTGAAGAGAAAGTCAAGAATCAAAGCAATGAACACAGATCATCAAAAATCGTGACGAAAAGGGGATATATGACAAACATGCCTAAAGCTCATACCATAATCATGTAGGCATAAATGCATTTAAGACAAACATGTGCATAACATGATAACATCATGCATGACATTTACAGGTACACCAGTAGAGCAAGAGGATGTGATGATAGCTGAAAAGACACATGAGTTCCTCCAGATGACATGTTTTGGTAATCTAATGTTTTTATTTCTGTTCCAAAGATCAACTTATAGGGCGAGAGGTGAGTTGAGCCTCAGGACATGCTGAGGTATTTTCAAATTCTTTTTTCAAAAAAATCAACTTATATTACGAGAGGTGAGTTGAGCCTCGGGGCACGGTGAGGAATTTTCAATCGTTGTTTGTCAAAAATCAACTCATACTGCCAGAGGAGAGTTGAGCCTCAGGGCACGCTGAGGTATTTTCGATTTCCGCTTTCCAATTTCTACTCTTCAAAAAAAAATCAACTCATATTGCGAGAGGTGAGTTGAGCCTCAGGAAACACTGAGGTAATTTCAATTTCTGTTTGTCAAAAATCAACTCATATCGCGAGAGGTGAGTTGAGCCTCGGCTCACATGCTGAGGTCTTTTCAATTTTTGTTTTTCAATTTCTGTTCGTCAAAAAAATCAACTCATATTGCGAGAGGTGAGTTGAGCCTCAGGGCACGCTGAGGTATTTCGATTTCTGCTTTCCAATTTCTGTCTTTCAAAATAATCAACTCATATTGCAAGAGGTGAGTTGAGCCTCAGGACACGCTGAGGTAATTTTGATCTCCGTTTTCGAAAATCAACTCATATTGCGAGAGGTGAGTTGAGCCTCAGGACACGCTGAGGTAATTTCAATTTCTGTTTGTCAAAAAATCAACTCATATTGCGGGAGGTGAGTTGAGCCTCGGGGCACGCTGAGGTATTTTCAATCATTGTTTTTCAAGAATTAATTCATATTGCTAGAGGTGAATTGAGCCTCAGGATCACACACCGAGGATCACACACCGAGTAAAGAATAAAGACTGGAGCTGGTTGAAGACGCCAGATTTTGTCTCTCCGAAGTTGCAGTGGAGCTGATCGAGGATATAAGATCTTGCCTTTCTGAAGTTGCAGAAGAAAAGACCACAAACCTCACTTCCTTGAAGTTGTAGCGGAACATATTGAAGATATCAAATCTCATCTCTCTGAAGTTGCAGAAGAGCAAATCACGACGGATCTTACATCCCTGAAGATGCGAGTAGATTGAAAATACAAGTTTCTATCTCTTTGAAGTCACAGTGGAATGAACTAAAGCTACAAGATGCGAGGGACTGGAAAGAGACTACCTGGAGAAGAGAAGCGCTAAAGAGGTCAAAGCTCGACGAGGCTGGGAAAAATTGGTCTTTCCTAAAAGTCTTTACTCTATTCTCGTTACACGACAAAAACTCTGTTCTCGTTACACAACAATGAGTAAAGAGGGGCAGCTGTTATAGCCCAAATTTTGCCCCATTTACAATTTTGACCCACCTACCCAATACACAAGACCCATTAAACCCAAACCAACAAACCAAATCCCCTAGCCCAAATACCACCAGCCCAATACTCAACTAGCCCAACATAAAAAAAAAAGAGAAGAGAAACAAACAACAAGAAACCCTAGCCACCACCCACTTTCCTCTAACACTAGCATCATCTCTGGTCACCACCATGTCGGCTACCACGCCCCATGCTTCTGCCAACACCATCCCCGCATGCCTAGCACCTCCATACCCTGCAAGACCAGAAAAGAGACAAGACAACAAATATTAAATAAAATATTGTAAAGGCTATAAAAGCCGATTTGGATTTCTGTAAAGGTGGTTGGCTTCTTTTTTTCGTTTTTGATATTCATTCAAATATATTCAAGAGGAGTCAATAACCAAGTTAGAGTAAAATACATATACAAGCAGTGACTCTGATACTGAAATCAGAGGATCAAGTTGTCAAAAAATCAAAAAATATTAAACATAAGGTAATCTTTTTTATTTTTTTTAGTTTCGTTCTCTAAGCTTATTTTCCACACATAAATACTAAAATATATAAAAAAAATATAAAACAAGTTCTTAAAAAAATTAAATTACCTTTTCCGGCCACCATGTACGGTGGCCGGTGCCGGCGCCGGCGAGCCTCCGGTGGCCGTCCGGTGACCGGCCCCCTGGCCGGATTCCCCTTCCCCTCTCCCTTCTCTCTTCCCTCTCTCTTCTTTTTTTTCCTTTCCCTCTCCCCAAATGATTTTTTTTTAGTTATTTTAGGCCTTATATAGCCCTCCAAAACGACGTTGTTTTAGGGGCTGCCATTTAACCCCAAAACGACGTCGTTTTGAGCCTACCCAACCCGACCCGACCCGATCCAAACCCGCCAAGGATCCGCATGTTTTTTATTAATGGTTTATTTATGCGCGCGGTCCTTCCGCTTTTTCACCCTTTTGCAATTAAGTCATTTTTTATTTATAAATTGACCCTGAACTTTGTCGCGATTTTCAATTTAGTCCCTGGCCAAGCGCAGTGTTTTAAAGGCTTGGGAAAATTACTTTTTTGGCCCCCCACTATTTTACGCGTGTTCAAATTAGCCTTTTTTTCTTTTTTTATTTTAAAATCGCCCCAAAACTTCGTTTTTGTTTCAATTTTAGTCCCTTTTTTTATTTAAGTTTATTTTCATATTATCCTTGATATTTTATTTATTTTTAATATTATTTATATTATTCTCATGATTATCATTTTTATTGTTGTTATTTTTATTCCTTTTATTATTTATTATTATTATATTATTACTATAGTTACCATTACTATTTCTAATATATATTACGTACATAGTTTCCTATATTATAATATATTTATATAATATTATTAATAAGTTATTTTTTAACATTATTAGTTTTTATGTTATGTATATATTACGTAAATAGCCTAACACCATATTATATATATATGTATGTATTTTTCATACTCTTATATGAATGCTTTTAATACCATACTTTTATATATGTACATGTATTAGTATTATTAGTTATGTATCTTTATACTATTATAGAATATTCCTAAACATCATCATTACTATATATATATGTACATATTTGTGTAGTGTACAAAATAGTTTTATTATTATTATCATTTCTAATGTATGTATATATTGTATATGTTTTATATATGTTATGTATATATTTTTAATATTACTAGTTATATATATTTCTTATACATTTCCATGTACATATTTTTATACCATCTTATGTATATATTTTTAAATACTATATTGTATATGTATATATATATTCTTAGTACTATATTACGCATATATTATGTATATATTTATTTTTACCCCTATTATATTTATTTTTAATATTAATACATTTATTTTATCATACGTATATATATACCTTTTTAATATTGTATTATATATATATATGTATATATTATGTAAATATTTTATCGTTACTAGTTATATTTTTACTATCTTAAGTATATACTTCAAACATTATATATAAGTTTACATACATGCTCTTAATATCATGTGTATACATTCATTATTTCTATTTCATGTTTTATTCTAATATTACATGTATCTTTATTGTTTGTAATATTATTGTCACACTTATATTTGCTTCAATATGCTTCTAGATCTGTCATTTTGCTTATTTTTATTTATTAATTTGCTTTACATTGTTTCAAACATCTTGTTCTTGTTCTCTAATTAATTTCAATAAGCAAGGCAACATACCGATTTAATATTAAGTCGTCGATTTCATCGCTATGTTGGGTGAACATCAATCGACTCGTGTTAAAACGGTATGTCCTTCTCAAAAACCAAAAAAATTAAAATTTCTCGTGTTTTGATCGGGTCGCGATTCAATGTTATTTTGAATTTGCATTTTTTGAAAATTAAGACAACACGTGTTTAAAAGATACCAATTTTGGGCGTCGCGAGGGTGCTAATACCTTCCTCGTGCGTAACCGACTCCCGAACCCTAATTTGTCTCTAGAATTTGACGTGGACCTAAACTTAGCCTTCATTTTGTTTTAAATAAAGGAATCTAATGGGTGTCCGATCACACCCTAAAAAAGATCGGTGGCGACTCCTGGTTTATTTTAAAATCAAATTTCAATTTCCAAGTTTCTTAATAAATTGCCACAATTAGCGACTGAGCTAAGCTAAAATTTTTTTACGTCGCTACAGTACATGTACTTTCATGGTAGTTTTACCCATGGAATTCTAAAAAGTGGATCCTAAGATAAATTTGTCTATTTAATGAAGGGATAAATCTCAAAATTTTACATGAATTTTGGTCTAATGTGCGATTTTATACATGAATTTTAGTTTTGTACAATTTTATACACAAAATTTGGATTTAATCAAATTCTCATAAATTATTAATACAATTATTGGTATAACATCATTTTATGTTTATATATCGCATACATGTATGATCATATTTATCTAATGTAAGAATAAATTGATATATTTTTTTCTTTAAATACGCATGATTAAACCATAATCTAAGTTTCATGTATATAATTGAACCAACTCAAAGTTCATATATCAAATTATACATTAAATTAAAATTCATATAAAAATTTAAGATTTATCCCTTTAATAAATAAAATATTTAATTTCGCCAAGTGGGACAACTCCCAATCTTTTTGTATCCCTCTTTATCTATAAATTAAAGCAAGTGATTAATCTGTTCCTTCACCTATTGAGCCAATTGAGATAAAGGTAGGGAAAGAGGAGGGGGGAATGGGGATAATTGAAAAGAGAAAAACAAATCTTCTTCTTGCCTCCACGGTGATTATATTTCTCTTGAAAATAAATCATTGCGGGACTGCTTTCATAGTGAAGAGCAACACCAGCTACAATTGCAACAGCCGCCTCGATGAATGTCGGGCCGTGGAGACTTTCAATTCGGAGTTGGTGTGGGAGCTCGACATGGTGATGAATTCTAATTTTGTTCGAATCCTTGCGAGTGGTGGTGGGACAGGAACCGGTAACACGGGAAACGCTAATCAGCCGTGGCAAAAACCTTGCCCGGACCCTCAATATGCTAGTTGTCCTCCTCTCGGAGGTAAAAAAACAAACTGTAGGGGAACATTCGACCGTGGGTGTGGCAGAAACCACTAGTGTATATTATTTTTGCAATGATCTTTGTCCCCTTTAATATGATAATCTACCTTTTCCCGAAGCTTTGATTCATGTGTGTGTTAAATAACATTCCTCCTGTTATTGGAAGGGCGATGTTTAATTGCCCTTTTAGCGTTGTATTAGTTTGCGTTAATATTAAATAATTAATGTATAAGTGGGTGCTGTAATATTGTTTAAGATTTTATTATATTGAGTAGTGTGTATTTTCTTTACGGAAAGATTGAACAGTTTTAATGTGATACATTTGAACATAAAATTCATATTCAACCTTTTGCCATCAATAGATTTGATTTTTTTTTTCATATCTACATTACATTACATTTGATTTTTTTAGGTGTACTTTAGGTGCAAGTATGTCCCCCCCCCTTTTACTTTCGTAAAAGTGTTCCACTGTTTATTTGGGTTTTCTTTTGGTGTTGGTGTACTAATTACTTTTGATTTTTGGTTAGTTTTACACTTTTTATTAGTAATAAAATTTTATTTTTCTCAAGAAAAAAAAAAGACTCAAAGTAAGCTTGGTTGGTTGGAGGATTGGATGGAGTTTGAAATATTGAAGTTTGAGTTAAACTTATATTTTAAATGATCTTAATTTTTTAGATGAAATTTTTTTTTGGATCTAATATTTTTGTTTAAATCCCCTTAAATTTCAAGTAAATCCTTTAGTTTGGGTGGATAGCTCAGCTTTTAAACAAGTCTATTTACAACTGGTGTTAATGCATGTTTTGTTTTTGTTATTATATTTATATTTTAAAATTTTAAAATGATATAATATGAATCGATTTGATCAAAATTTGAGAACAAAAAACATTTCAGATCAAATAAAACTTTAACAAATATAAACAATATTAATAGATCTAACAATGCGTTTCAACCCTCTATTTTACGAAAATCGAAAAGTTAGTTCTTATACATTATTATAATTTTATCCGTATTTTATCAAAACTAAGAAATTAATCCAGTTGTTAGTAAATGCATGAACTTGAACTATTAATTTTTGCTAATTTATCCCACATTTCAATTATTATTTAGGTTTTTATGTAATTTCAAGATTAACATGGAATGCTAGGAATCCCATGATAAAGTTGCCTATTTAATGAATAAAATATTTAATTTGGCCAATTCATGTGGGACAACTCCTAATCTTTTGCATCCCTCTTTATCTATAAATTAAAGTAAGTGATTAATTTGTTCCTTCACCTATTGAGCCAATTGAGAAAGGTAGGGAAAAGGGGAGGGAAACAATGGGCTTAATTGAAAAGACAAATATGTGTGTTGGAGAATGAAGGACAAAGAACCAACCAACCGAGAATTATTATTTCCTTGCCAGGGAATAATGAGGAGGGGTCGCAAACTAGGCCCAAAATAGTCATCCATAAACCCAATCCTTTCCCTTATAATGATGACAAGAGGGTGCCATGGAGCTATGACTGCAATATAACAATACCTGAGGGGGAGAATATAGCTAGTGCATCCAGGGGCACGCAAAATGAAGGTTATCATACACGAAGTGGGAAATGTTATGATGGGGGGAATATCATAGTAGAGCCCGCAAAGACAAAAGATGTCGAGGCTGAAAGGGAGAAGGAGACTGAAATACTCATCAATGAGCCGGTAAATGAGGAAGAGGCTAAGGGGTTTCTAAAATTCCTGAAACATAGCGAGTATAGCGTGGTCGAGCAGTTGCGCAAGTAGCCGGCGCGTATATCAGTGTTAGCCCTACTCTTGAATTCTGAGGTGCATCGAGATGCGTTGTTAAAGGTGCTTAACGAAACATATGTTACCCATGACATATCCGTTAACAAGCTAGACCGGTTAGTAAACAACATTAGTGCTGACAATTTCATTTATTTTAATGATGATGAAATTCCACCTAGGGGCATAGGGTCAACCAAAGCCCTACACATCACTACTCGGTGCAAAGGATACACACTTCCAAGTGTACTCGTGGATAATGGGTCTGCTTTGAACGTCCTGCCGCTATCCACCCTGAACAGATTGCCCATTGATAGTTCGCATATGAAAACATGTCATAATGTGGTAAGAGCCTTTGATGGAACTGAAAGAAAAGTAATGGGACGAATTGACATCCCTTTGGAGATTGGGCCGAATACGTATGAAGTTGATTTCCTAGTAATGGATATCAAGCCCTCCTACAATTGTTTATTGGGGAGACCATGGATACACTCGGCAGGAGTGGTGCCTTCTTCATTGCACCAAAAATTAAAGTTAGTGACAGATGGTCGCTTAATAACCATCAATGCGGAAGAGGACATCATAGCGGTAGTTACCAGCAAGGCCCCTTATGTTGAGGCAAATGAAGAGGCTATTGAATGTTCTTTCTGCTCTTTAGAGGTCATTAATGCCACCTTCATTTTGGAAGGAAGCGAAGTGCCGGTACCCAAAATGTCTGGAGCCACAAGGATGGCCCTATGAATAATGATGGGGAAAGGAGCATTGCCGGGAAAAGGGCTAGGAAGACAGTTGCAAGGAGGGGTTCAAATCCCAAAACTGATTGAGAAGAAGGATCGCTTTGGCTTGGGCTTCAAGCCAGACCACAAGCACAAGAGGCAGGAAATAGAGAAGCGCCAAGCGAGAAGAAAGACGCGTTTGAATGAAAGAGAAGTGGAGTGGGAACCGATGACATTCCCACCTATATCTAAATCCTTCAAATCAGGAGGACTACTGATAAA
Organism: Gossypium hirsutum; assembly: GCF_007990345.1. Taxonomy (NCBI): domain Eukaryota; kingdom Viridiplantae; phylum Streptophyta; class Magnoliopsida; order Malvales; family Malvaceae; genus Gossypium; species Gossypium hirsutum. Next base: position 12,650,439 of record NC_053430.1, read on the forward strand.
GGAAAGACATCAAGTTAATGCTGTGCACAATGAAGGATCGGAGCAAGGAAGCCTCAAAGGTATTCGCCCTTACGAACCGGGGAGCTCTCTGAATAATTGGATTGCGGAAGACCTTCCTGTAGTCTTTAGGAATTTTTCAGAGTAATTCTCAAAACATGTCTGTTACTCTAGAAATAGGCTTATGTTCATCTATAATTATTTAAATAAAAGATAACTTTTTTATCAATTTAAACGAGTATTGTTTTATTTTTATCGACCAATATTCCTTCAAATTCTAACAATTCTTATTCTTTTATTCATAGCACATAAACAATCATTCTTCGATTCATTCATTCTTTCTATATTCTTTCATACCCCCACAGGTCTCTAGATATCAATGATATGAGCGCTGATACTACAGCTCCTAATTTCTCTAGCGAGCAAGACATGGGTATAGAGGAATCTTAGGATTTTGAAGATGTTCAAGATTGCGACGTATCTCTCGATCTGTTAAGAATGGTTAAGCAGAAGGAGAAGCAAATCATGCCACATGAGAAAGAGGCAATAGAGAATATAGCCCTAGAGGAAGGGAAAGAGTTGAAAATCGGAACCCTAATTGGCGTGGACACAAGGCATGGTCTGATTGAGTTGCTTCGAGAGTTTAAAAATATCTTCGCCTGGTCCTATCAGGATATGCCTGGATTGAGTACTGACATTATGGTACATCGTCTTCCGATAAGACAGGATTGTAAGCCAGTCCAATAGAAGTTGCGAAGAATGAGGCCAGATATTGTTTTGAAAATAAAGGACGAAGTCAAGAAGCAGTTTGATGCGGGATTCTTACAAGAAGTAAAGTACTCCGAATGGGTAGCTAACATTGTGCTTGTTCCCAAAAAGGATGGAAAAGTACGAATGTGTGTCAATTACAGAGACTTGAATAAAGCAAGCCCAAAGGATAATTTTCCTTTACCCCACATTGACACTTTAGTAGATAACACAACGGGATATTCATTGTTCTCCTTTATGGATGGTTTCTCAAGATACAACCAGATAAAGATGCATCTAGAGAACATGGATAAAACCACCTTTATAACCTTGTGGGGCACCTTTTGCTATAAAGTAATGCCATTTGGACTAAAAAACGCAGGGGCAACGTACCAAAGAGCCATGGTGAACTTGTTCCACGACATTATGCATAAGGATATTGAGGTATACGTCGATGATATGATTGCCAAGTCGCGTACGGAAAAAGAGCATATTGAGGTCTTGAGAAGATTGTTTGTAAGGTTGAGAAAATTTCAGTTGAAGCTCAATCCAGCAAAGTGTACCTTTGGAGCCAGATCCGGAAAGTTGTTAGGCTTCGTAGTTAGTGAAAAAGGAATTGAAGTCAACTCAGACAAGGTCAGAGCTATACGAGAATTACCTCCACCACGTACACAAAAAGAAGTTCGAGGATTCCTAGGAAGGTTGAATTATATTGCTCGGTTCATTTCACAACTAACCGAGAAATGTGATCCTATCTTTCGTCTCCTTAGAAAGCACAATCAAGGTATTTGGGATGGGGAATGCCAGAATGCTTTTGAAAAGGTCAAGCAGTATTTGTTGAATGCTCTGGTATTGTCTCCACCCAACCCAGATAAACCATTAATACTGTACTTATCAGTGTTCAGTAATTCTATGGGATGTGTGCTTGGTCAGCATGATGAGTCAAGAAAAAAGGAGAAGGCTATCTATTATCTCAGTAAGAAGTTCACTGACTGTGAGATGAGATATTCACTGATTGAAAAGTTATGTTGTGCTCTGATTTGGACAACTTAGAGATTAAGACAGTACATGCTATACCATACCACTTGGCTCATCTCAAAGCTTGATCCATTGAAATACATGATGGAGTCAACGGCTCTAAATGGAAGAATTGCGAGATGGCAAATTTTGCTTTCAGAATTTGATATAATCTACATAAGTCAGAAGGCTATAAAAGGAAGTGCGGTAGCAGATTTCTTGGCCAGTAGGGCTCCAGAGGATTATGAGCCATTGAACTTCGATTTTCCAAATAAGGAGATGTGTATAGCAATGACTGAAAATTCTTCTTGGAGGCTCAATTTTGATGGGACTTCTAATGCAGTCGGAAATGGAATTGGGCCAATCTTGGTATCTCCGAATGACGATCATTATCCTTTTATGTGCAAGTTAGACTTTGATTGCACAAACAATATGGCTGAATATGAAGCATGCATCACGGGACTTCAAGCAGCTATAAAGCGAGGTATAAAAACCCTAGAAGTATATGGAGATTCGGCGTTGATTGTTTATCAGCTTAGAGGTGAATGGGAAACAAGGGACCCTAAATTGATTAATTATCGAAAGGTAGTCTTAGGGTTACTTGAGGAGTTTGATGACATCACCTTCAATTATCTCCCACAAGACGAAAATCAGATGGCAGATGTTTTAGCAACCTTGGCCTCAATAATTAAGGCGAATAAAGAAGAAGAGATAAAACCAATTCAAATGAGTGTCTACGAGGCTCCAGTACATTGTTGCAACATTGAGAAGGAAGAAGAGGATGATAACCCTTGGTATCAGGATATATTACGATATGTGAGGGATCGTAAATACCTTGAGCCGACCAATGAAAATGAAAAACGAATGTTGAGAAGGCTAGCTTGCGACTATGTCGTGGACGGGGATATCCTGTACAAGAGAAGGAAAGACCAGGTACTTTTGAGATGGGTTGATGCTATGGAAGCTAAGCTAATTTTAGAAGAAGTTCATGAAGGCGTATGCGGGACACATGCAAATGGGTTCACGATGGCTAGACAAATCATGAGATTTGTATATTATTGGTCTACCATGGAAGGGGATTGTATCAACTACGCCAAGAAATGTCATAAATGTAAAATTTATGGAGATAAGATACATGTACCACCTTCACCTCTACATGTTATGACTTCTCCATGGCCCTTTTCCATGTGGGGCATGGATGTCATTGGACCAATATCACCGAGAGCTTTGAATGGGCATCGATTTATCTTTGTAGTAATTGACTACTTCACAAAATGGGTAGAGGCCACTTCTAACGCAAATGTTACTAAGTTGGCTGTGAGTCGATTTTTGAAAAAAGAGATCATTTGTCGGTATGGGATGCCTGAAAGGATCATATCAGACAACACATTGAACTTGAACAACAAAATGATAGCAGAAGTTTACGACTAGTTCAAGATTAAGCATCACAATTCTTCCCCCTATCGTCCAAAAATGAATGGGGCAGTAGAAGCTGCCAACAAGAACATTAAGAAAATAGTGGGGAAGATGACTGAGACCTATAGAGATTGGCATGAGAAGTTACCGTTTGCACTCCTGGCCTATCGAACATCTGTCAGAACCTCTACTGGGGCAACTCCATTCTCGTTAGTTTACGGGATGGAAGCAGTATTACCTATTGAAGTAGAAATACCTTCTCTTCGAATTTTGACAGAAGTAAAGTTAGATGAAGCTGAGTGGGTTCAATCCCGGTATGACCAGTTGAACTTGTCTGAAGAAAAGAGGCTAAAAGCCATTCGACATGGTCAGATGTATCAGAAGCGAATGATGCGAGCTTATGGCAAGAAAGTTCGACCAAGAGAATTCCATGAGGGAGACCTTGTACTGAAAAAGATCCTTCCTATTCAAAAGGATTTTAGAGGAAAATGGATGCCGAATTGGGAAGGGCCGTATATTATGAAGAAAGCTTTCTCCGGTGGTGCATTGATCTTAGCAGAAATGGATGGGAAAAGTTTACCTAATCCAGTGAACTCGGACTCAGTTAAAAAATACTTTGTCTAAAGAAGAAAAGAATCTAAGGTGAAGACCCGCAAATGGCGCCTTGAAAAAAAAATCAAAAACGGAGAGGCCAAGGTGAAAACCCGCAAAGGGCACCTTGTGACCAAAAGGGTTTTGAGTTGAAAACCTATAAGGGCAGCTCAAATTTTAAAGAATACACAGTGATCTTGTTGCAAAGAGCGAAGAATGCTACAAACTGGGGCATCAACAGAGTACTTGGGATCTTTTAAACACATTTTAAACTCAAGAAAGACTTCATGGAGCTGGTGTATAGGCACTCAAGTGGTGATATCTGGAGGATCTAACTTTTATCTTGTTTTCCATCTTTAGATTCTATTCCTTCCTAAAGATAGGCCTTTAGATTAATTTCCTTTGTATTCTTTCTTCTTAATTCATTCAAATCTAATTATTCTTAAAGATTTATTCATCTTCCATGTTGCATTGAAATAATGATAGATGAACTAAATATGTTTACAAACGAAGTTTTGCGCATTACTCTGAAATTTCTAGACAATACAAGAAACTAAAACAGGACAATTGTTCGAGAAATTCACGTAAGTAAAGGATGAAGGAACGCGAGGAATTTCTTTCATCCAGTCTAAAGGGAAAATGAACAAAATCAATGATTCAATTTTAAGAAAAGATTGTTTTACAAACATCCTCAGTGGATCGTAGCATTGGAGGAAGGGTACAGCCCTACAGGTTGAGCAAGAATAATGCTTTGAAAAAATAAATGAAGGAATAAGTGGTGACGTCTAGGATTGGGGGTCATATTCGTAAAATTTTGCATCATAACATGTTTAATTAGGAACATCCAACTCATTTTGATCATGGCATCCTAATTATCAGGCATAATCATTCTACAGGATGACGGGCCTTAATCCCTTAAGCAGTAGGGTAATAGGCCGCAGCATAACAGATCTGGCCTACAGATGTTATACTGAAGCAGATCCAAGATGGTTTGGCATCCTTGTGTTTACAAGGAGCAAATCGAAGACATACTGATTTGGCTTTCACGTGATTACGATGAAGCAAATCTAAGATGATTTATCGTCTCTGTATTGTCAGAGAACAAATCGAAGTTTGGCATCTTCACTTTGATGGAGAGTAGACACATAGCAGATCTCACCTTCAGATGATTTCACTGAAGCAGATCCAAGATGGTTTGGCATCCTTGTGTTTACAAGGAGCAAATCGAAGACATAGCTGATTTGGCTTTCACGTGATTATGATGAAGCAAATCTAAGATAATTTGTCGTCTCTGTATTGTCAGAGAATAAATCGAAGTTTGGCATATTCACTTTGATGGAGAGCAGACACATAGCAGATCTCACCTTCAGATGATTTCACTGAAGCAGATCCAAGATGATTTGGCATCCTTGTGTTTACAAGGAACAAATCGAAAACATAGCTGATTTGGCTTTCACGTGATTACGATGAATCAAATCTAAGATGATTTGTCGTCTCTGTATTGTCAGAGAACGAATCGAAGTTTGGCATCTTCACTTTGATGGAGAGCAGACACATAGCAGATCTCGCCTTCAGATGATTTCACTGAAGCAGATCCAAGATAGTTTGGCATCCTTGTGTTTACAAGGAATAAATCGAAGACATAGCTGATTTGGCTTTCACGTGATTACGATGAAGCAAATCTAAGATGATTTGTCGTCTCTGTATTGTCAGAGAACAAATCGAAGTTTGGCATCTTCACTTTGATGGAGAACAGACACATAGCAGATCTCGCCTTCAGATGATTTCACTGAAGCAGATCCAAGATGGTTTGGCATCCTTGTGTTTACAAGGAACAAATCGAAGACATAGCTGATTTGGCTTTCACGTGATTACGATGAAGCAAATCTAAGATGATTTGTGGTCTCTGTATTGTCAGAGAACAAATCGAAGTCTGGCATCTCCACTTCAATGGAGAGCAGATACATAGCAGATCTAACCTTCAGATGTTTATACTGAAGCAAGATCCAAGATGATTTGGCATCCTTATGCTTACAAGGAACAAATCGAAGACATAGCAGATTTGACTTTCGGATGTTCCCACACCAAAGCAGATCCAAGATAATAGATCTGGCATCTCCATTTCGACGGAGAGCAGATACATAGCAGATCCAACCTTCAGATGATTTCACTGGAGCAGATCTAAGATGATTTGGCATCTCCGTATTATCAGGGAACAAGTTGAAAACAGCAGATTTGGCATCCCTGTGCTTATAGGGAACAGATCGAAGATAGTAGAACTGACATTCCTGTGCTTACGGTGAAGCAGATCGAAGATTTCAGCATGGAATCCCTGTGCTTATAGGGAACAAGTTGAAGATAGCAGATTTGGCATCCCTGTGTTTATAAGGAACAAGTTGAAGACAGCAGATTTGGCATCCCTGTGTTTATGAGGAACAGATCGAAGAAGCAGATCAAGAACTCAAGACTCGGCGAGCCCGGGCAAAATTGGTCCTTTTATAGTCTTTGCTCTGTTCTTGTTACACAACAACAAGCAAAGAGGGGCAGCTGTATAGCCCAGATTTTGCCCAGGGCCCAATAAACCAAATAAATAAATACTAAACCCAAACCTAATACCTAACCCTAGCCCAATTAGCCCAATACCCAAAACAAAAAAAAAAGAAAAAGAAACCCTAAATCACCTAATCCCACTACTTTAGTTGCATTGATAAGTGCAAATAACACTTCTCCACCACTCCATACCTGCAAAAGAAGACAAAAAAAGGGCAACAAAGAAAAACAATAGAAAATGAAATTCTTTGTATTTTTTTTCTTTGGATTTTGGGCTATAAAAGAGCCCTATGTTCATTGTAACAAAGGAGAGGGGGGATTGAAGGAGAGGGGGGATTGAATAGAGGAATCTATTGTATTTTGGAGAGAAGAGATTTTTTTTGAGATTCAAGAAGAGATTTTTTTTTTAGATTCAAGAGGGGATTTTTCTTTTTTTTTGAGATTCAAGAACAAAAAATCAGTAAATTAATAGCAATAAAAAAGGTTCAAAGGGTTTCATTATATTCACTCCAATCGTAGTAAGAAATAAGGGATAGAATCAAAGCTACGCGTTTTGGGTCAAATGGCTATTGTCCGTTTTAGTCCTTCCCGGTTATTTGCGTATGCGAATTAATCCCCTCTTCTTTTATTTATTACAGATTTGCCCCAAAATATTGCTCTCAGATTCGATTATGTCCTTCCTATTATTTTTTTATTGTTTCTGTTTACCTTATTTATATTATTATGTTTGCAATTATCTCTTATTTCATTCTAATACTAGTATTATTAGCACTTCTATTGTTTTTACTATTAATTAATGTATGTTTATTATATATGTACGTATGTACATTTCTATATATAAGTATTATTTTTATTACGTCATTTTAATATTTCTATTATATCATATTTATTTTCTGCATTTTAATAATAATAATAATAATAATATTATTATTATTATTATTATTAGTGTATATTTTTATGTACATATATGTATGTATATACTTTTATATATAGTATTGTTTTTTTTAAATTTAATATTTTTATTTGCTCTTTGTATTTCTATATTATTATTATTATTATTATTATTATTATATGGTAGTGTGTATTTGCATTATATGTATATATATTGATATATAGTATTATTTTTGTTTACTTTACTTTAATATTATTATTACCTTCATTCCATTATTATTATTACTATTATTATATTTTACTATCATTATTTTTCATACGTATATATGCTACTGTTTATATTATTATTACTATAACTACTATATTTTTTTACTACTCTATTATGTATTACTAATATATTATTACTACTATTGTTACTATTATTATCATCACTTATTATTCTCATCACTATTATTATAATTTATCATTATTACTTATTATTTTACTATTATTATCTAATATATCATCATTATCATTATTTTCATTATAACTTAATAGATTATTATTATTATTATTATTATTAGCACTACTTTTATTACTATTATTTAATATATTATTTTTACTATTATCGTCATATTGTTACTATTACTATTATATTATTAGGTTATTATATCTTTTACTATTACTATTGTTGTATTTTTCTATTATTGTTATTATATTATCCTTTATTTTTGTATTTACTTATACGTTATTATTTTATATTAACTAATTTGATAATTGTATATTTTTAGCATATTTATTTTATTTACATATCATTACTTTTATTATTATTTCATCATCTATTCTATTTATAGTTTTTTTTTAAATAATTTCAAACATTTAGCTTATTCATTATTTTCCTTTCTTATTATTTATTCGACCCATTTATCTTACCTTCGTATTTATCGTTAGTATTCATATTTGTGTTTATGTTTATCCTGTTATAGTTATCAATTTTTATTTGTTATGCATTCTTTATTATCTCGTTTCATTACGAATTTAGGTTTTATCCAACCGATAGTGATTCTTTCACTGAAGTAAATATTTCGTATTTGGTAATCCGAGACAATCGTGCCCTAAATTACTGGATTTCGATTTTTTTTTCTCTCACGTTTAACCTAAATAACGGCATATTCTTTTAAATCATAATACAAGTGTTAAATAAAATACTTACTCTCTGATATTTGAGGTGTTGTGTCCTAACTCACTGGATATGACATCTTATTACCTCGAGATAAGATTTTTTTTTGCAAATAAGGCGATGCTTGGTGTTTGGAAATTTCGAGAAAGTAGTGCCCTAACTTATTGGGTTGCCACTTTTCTCGTTGAATTGGAATAATTAAGCACCCTTCTAAGTTTTTTAAAGGTTTTCTAAATGCAAGCCAATATCTTGGAATTTCAAAGCAATATGTCCTAACTTATTGGATATAGCGTTTTGCTGTTTCGAGATAGGAATTTCAAAAAAGGTTAACTTAATGTCAATACTTTGACGCGAGTGAATCCCAATTTTCAAAGTTAAAATATTTTAAAGGGGACTACATCTTAAATTTTTTTTTCTTTTTTAAATTTCCGTCATTAAAGACATTGGATAATCAATTAGGTACCAATTTTTTGGGCGTTACGAGGGTGCTAATTCTTCCTCGTACGTAACCGACTCCCGAACCCGTTCTTTTATTTCGTGGACCAAAACTAATTATTTTAGAATAAAATGTTTTAAAGGTGATCCAATCACACCTAAAAAGATTGGTGGCGACTCCTATTTTCGTTTTTTAAAATCAGTTCCTATTTTTTTAAAACTCGATATGAAAATGGTTTCGACATTGTAAAAATGGATGTTGTAAAAATATTAGTTTTAAGGTTTTCAAAACTTATACAAAAACTAACATTCACTCTCTCTCTCTCTCTCTCTTTCTCTCTCTTTTTACTTTTTTTTTAGTTTTTAATTTTAAAAGTTATGTAGTAATTTTTTTACTTTTGTTTAAAATTTTTGTTTTAAATTATGTCACACAATATTTTACAAGTCATTTTAAGGTTAAATTAACAGTTTCAATAATGGAAGAACTTGATTGATATAGCACAGATAATTTTAGGATGCAATTAAAATGTTTTGAAGTTTGAAACTAATTTTAAATAGAGATCATAATTTGAAGATAGTTGGTGCAATTAAATCTTTAAAATAACTCAACTCAATTAAATAATTCTAAATATAAAATTAAATAGTTAAATACAAAATAAATCAAATAATTAATTTCAGAAAAATAATCCAAGTCAATTAATTAATTAATTTTATAAATAAATATTTAAAAAAAAACTTGACCAAAAGTATTGGAAAATTTTGGATTCAATTAATTAAGTTTTGAATCTAAATTCAATTTGATAAATGTGATGAATCTAATTTTATTTTGGTTTAAATGCAAATATATTTAAATTGTTTTTATATTGAATTGATATTAATTTTAATTGATTAAGTATGTATCATAAATGTGACACATGGGTGTTATAAAATTTAATTAATTATTATTTCATTATAATTTAAAAAAATTAAAAGATAAACTGTATCAAATATCACTTAACTTTAATTAATTTTTATTTGTCACTGGACATTTGAAATTTATAAATATGTCACTAATATTATCTCGTTATTATAAAGATGTCACTCCATCATTTAGTGCCGCTACTTGGTAATGGTGTCTAACATGGTACGTGTTTTAAAAAATATTTTCTTTCTTTTTTTAATATTAAAATTTTATGTTTTTATTTCTTTATATATATTTTTTAAGTTATTTCATAGCTTTTTTCACAAAATAAAAAAATAAAAATTAACCAAGGTTGAGTGGGAGTTTACCCAAAATAGAATGATATTTCTTACGTCACGGCTCTGCCGAGCTCGGATCATTGTCATAAACCTCATCTCCTAACGGATCAGTTCATTGTCAATTTTTATTGTAAAAAATAATTTATTTAATAGACCAATTAAAAGTATCCACGTCACCAGAACCACATCTTCCCATGCATCGGTGCTAACGTTACACACTTGTCTAATACCCAAAGGAATTCAACAAATTGGACACGTCATTAATAATTATCCCCCAAAAAAACCAGCACCTCAAAACCATCGCCTACAGAATATAATACCCCATCGATACCCCCTTTTCTCCTTCAATCTCAACGGCAACACCCGACCAGACCCGAAAAAATGGTCCAGACAAACCAGTCTGGTTCCGGCAATGATTTCAAGCTCGTCGGATTCTCGAATTTCGTCCGGTCAAATCCAAAATCCGATCGGTTCACCGTCAAACGTTTCCACCACATCGAGTTTTGGTGTACCGACGCCACTAACGTCGCTCGCCGTTTTTCATGGGGTCTCGGTATGCAATTTGTAGCTAAATCGGATTTATCCACCGGAAATTTGACCCATGCTTCTTATCTCCTCCGTTCCCGTGACCTGAACTTCCTTTTCACTGCCCCCTATTCCCCTTCTATTGCCGTTGCTCAAAACCTCTCCCCTCAATCCACCGCTTCGATCCCTTCTTTTGATCATTCACTCTGCCGCTCCTTCGCTGCCACCCACGGCTTAGGCGTTCGCGCCATCGCCATCGAAGTTGACGATGCCGAAACCGCTTTCACCACCAGTGTCACACATGGCGCGTTACCCTTTTGCCCTCCTACCCCACTCGGCGACGTCGCCACTATCGCCGAAGTCAAACTCTACGGCGACGTCGTTTTGCGTTACGTCAGTTACACCACCACCATAAACTCCGACCATGATTTCTTGCCGGGATTCGAGAAAATAGAAGACACCCTTTCTTACCCTTTAGATTACGGACTCCGACGACTCGACCACGCCGTCGGCAACGTCCCAGAACTCGGTCCCGCTGTTTCGTACGTTAAATCCTTCACCGGCTTCCACGAATTCGCTGAATTCACAGCTGAAGACGTCGGAACTAGCGAAAGTGGACTAAACTCCGTCGTTTTAGCTAACAACGAAGAAATGGTATTACTTCCGATGAACGAACCGGTGTTCGGAACAAAAAGGAAAAGCCAAATCCAAACGTATTTAGAACACAACGAAGGTGCCGGAGTTCAACATTTGGCATTGGTGAGTGAAGATATATTCAAGACGTTAAGAGAAATGAGGAAGAGAAGCTTCGTCGGCGGTTTTGAGTTCATGCCGTCGCCGCCGCCGACTTATTATAAAAAATTGAAGCAAAGGGCAGGGGATATTTTGAGTGATGAACAGATTAAAGAGTGTGAAGAACTGGGGATTCTGGTTGATAGAGATGATCAAGGGACTTTGCTGCAAATTTTCACTAAGCCAGTTGGTGATAGGCAAGTTTTTCTCTGTACTAATCATTTTATTTTCTTCGCTTCTTACAATTATGGATGACATGACAGTGAACACTGAAAACTTCAGACAAACTTTAGTTGATGATTTTTAGATTCAAAGCTTAGATTTACTCTAACCTATTCTTTGGGATTGAATTCTTTTTATTTAAGATTTGAATTTTTTTTCTTCAAGTTTGTCCCTGATATTCTTTTAAAAATTTTAATGTGAGAATAATTGATAAATTTCAGTTGTTAATTTGTATAAAAAAATGTTGAGGTCTAATGTGTGAATAATTGCCTAATTCAGTCCCAATCTAGGATCAATTCTTAATTTCATGCCTAACTTGGATACCTTAATGTAGGAATAGTTGTTAAGTTCGGACCCAAATAGTTATTTAACCTTTAATTTAATGAATTTGGGTGGGTTAATTTTGGTTTTAGTCCCTGTATTTGCTTTAATTGGTATAACTTGGTATGTCTGCTTTTATAATATTATAATATTATTAGAAGGTACGAAAGGATAATACCCTTAAAGTGCTAATTTGTTGCATGTTCAACCAATAATAATGATTAATGAGGTTATTAATTTCGACCTTACTAATAACATTATAAAAATAAAAATAGAATTAAAGTTTCATTTCTGCATAATTAAGGGATTAAAATCAGAACCAGATTGAATTCGGGCATCAAGCTCACTTAGACTTTAGACCTACTAAGATCATCCTAGATGTTAAGTATAGGATTAGATCGAATTTAAGTATTTAGGGGATGAAATTACAGATTTGATTTTTGGATAATTTTTTTTTGGTACAGTCCAAGTTTAAATTGCAATTTAGGATATTAACATTAGAACTCAAACTTTTAAATTCTTTAACAAAAAAATTTGATGAAATTTTTAAATAAAAAAATTAGTAATTTTTTTATCTAATGTATATGAATTAATTTGTTCCTTTTTTTAGTAAAGGGGACAAGTGCAATCTGATTCCCTCAATAAAGCGGCCTTTATAATACTTTTATCGAGAAAAATTAGTTCATATGCCCTTATAGATGTATATTTTCCTCTCTTTTTTTAAGGTATAAATATAATTATATTAATATTTATGATTAAAAAGAATATTACAAGTAATGGACTGAATAACTAATTCAACTTAACAAACTAACCAATTATTGTTAAATCTAGATGAGCACACATACATCTACATATGTTGTAGCACTCTAATCTAAAATCTCAAACTTTTCTAGCTTCAACCTTGTCCTTAAATCAAGTTCTCAACGGCATATATGTAGATTATTTCTTGTTTAGTTAACTAAAGTGGGAACCTTTTATTTTTAGGCCAACCATCTTCATAGAGATAATACAAAGAATTGGGTGCATGGTGAAGGATGAAGAAGGAAAGCAATACCAAAAAGGTGGATGTGGTGGTTTTGGGAAAGGCAACTTTTCTGAGCTCTTCAAATCCATTGAAGAATATGAGAAATCTCTTGAAGCCAAACAATCTCAGAATCCATGACTTGATTGAAAAAAGAAAAAGAAAAAAGGCTTCTTCTTGCTTTATATAAAACTTTATGTTACCTATGTTATTCAAATTTGAATATAAATATCTTATAAACATAATTTTTGTTTTTTGAATAATTTTATTATAGGTTTTGATTATATTTACTCTTTTTGACACAATATCTAGAATTACTTATAACCCATAAATAGGAGGATGATGTCCTTCAGCAAATTCGAACTCATGTCCTCTTGTATTAATAAAATACCTATGCTAATTGAACTAAGACTCAATCGACTATAAACATAATTATAAGCTATCTACTGTGTATGATCTCATAGAACTCTCTCTTTTGCTAGCATATTTACATTTAAAATTAATTCGTTTAAATTATCAGAATTTAGAAATTGAGTGTGATAATAGGTATATTTGGCAACCATTTTTATTTATTGAGTTCAGCATAAGTATTTTTTAAATTTATTTAAAGAATTGTATGTTTATGATCATGTTTAAATTCATCTCGGATAGTGATACTTGAGTGAAAATAAAATGTTGGGATTAACAATTTTTGGTGAAGCAATTGAGATGGATAATGATATTAAGGTATTAAGATGAATAGTTTAATTGAAGGGTGAATGTATTTGAGACGTGATTAAATTAGTCTTTCTTACTGTTAAGTGGATCAATTCAATACTATTGTTATAACAACTCTAACCCTTATCTGTCGCCGGAATAAGGTTATTGAGCATTACTGAACTTTACGGACTAATTTCGAATATTTCATTACCTTTATTATACAAATTAAGAATTAATCATAAATCATTAATATTGTCCTTTAGATAGGATCTCGAGGCCCAATATGCACTTTAGAAGTTAATTAGGACTAAACCGAACATTCAAGAAAATTTTTTCAAAATCTCAAAATTTTTCTTAAAAACAGGGGACACACGCCTATGTGGCCAACCGTGTGGCTCACACGGCCAGGAGACATGCCCGTGTCTTAGGCCGTGTGGGCATTAGATGTGAGACACACGGCCGTGTCCTAGCTCGTGTCCAAATTAGGGTACCTACTGACTTGGGTCACACGGCCAACCACACGCCCGTGTGCTAGGCCGTGTGTGAAGTGTAGGGGTCACACGACCAAGTCACATGCCTGTGCTCTAGGCCATGTGCAAAAAACCTGGGCATTCTGCTTTCAAATTTCAATGTGTAGGGGACACATGGCTAGACTATACGCCCATGTACCAGGTCGTGTGTCACACACGACTGAGACACACACCTGTGTCTCTCCTCGTGTGGACAAAAATAGGCCATTTTAAGGCCACATTTCTCACCCTTTTCGATATTAACCTATAAACATCAATTCAATATCTCAAATAGCCCTAATCAAGCAATAGTTACAAGCCAAATACCATGTTTTAAGCATAATATGTCATTGTAAGATTCATTTATATAAACTTACCATAGAAACTCCATTCATTGAATACTAAAAACTACTACTAAATATATGCATTCAACCATAAAACATGTATCATTCACAACCATGTTTCAAGTTTAACCCTTGTTTAAACCAAACTTATACATGCCATATAAACCATAAGTTGTATTACAAAATCTATCGGAGAAATCTGGATAATGTGGCTTAATGTGTTGATCCGATCCTCCAATCTCACATTAATCTATAAGAAACATTAACAACCCAAGTAAGCTTAATGAAGCTTAGTAAGTTTATTGGTTTTAAAGTTAAATCTTACCAAACCTACTATAATAAATCATAAAACATGCAATTTCACTAACACTTCCTGCCAATCACAATTTCAAATGGTGAATTCACTTGATTGAGCTCAATATCAATAACTACTTAAATTCCATCACTATAATCCATATGACACTTACCAATCATTTTCAAATTAGAGAACATCTTACGGAATTGAGTACATTGTTTTCTTGATGCCATAGTCCAACTATGGTATTGCATATATATTGCCATGGCCAATTGTAACAGCCCAATTTTTAGTGGTGTCGAAAACAGTGGTTTGAGACCACTAAATCCGACAAGTGAGTTCATAAATTTTATTATTTATTGTTTATGAGCCAATCGTGAATTTAGAAAAGCTATGAAATAGTGATTTGTGTTTTAGAAATAATTATTAAATTATTTGGGTTCAAAAACGAGGTATCAAGACCTCAATTTCATAAACCAAGTTGTAAATATTTTTATAAATATTTACTGAGTATTATTGAGTTAGTATTAAAGTTTCGTTAGAAAATTTTAACGTTTTGATAGTTAATTAATTAAAAATGACTAAATTGAAAAATATGCAAAACTTGCAAATTAAAGAAATAATGATTAAATAGCTTAAGTGATAAATAAAGGACTTAAAGGGAAAATTAGCCCAAAGTAGATGGCTAAAACAGTGTAAGCAGAAAAAAACAAAGAAATTGGATGATTAATGGGCAAAATGGGAAATAAAATAAAAATTAATTAGATAAAAATGAGACTTAAAAGAAATCTAGATATTTCTTCACAATTCTTCAGCCAAAAACACAATAGGAGGTCTCCAAGAAGCTGGATTTTCATATTTTTACTCCCTGTGAGTTTACTTCTTGATTATTTCTTGTAACTTTTATGTTTTTGTGACTTTTACAATTAGGTCCAACTATTTAATTCATTAGTTTTTGATTTCATGAATAACTTTGTAAGTTACCATTGATGAGTGCTGGAAGTTTATGATGAATTAACATAGATTTAAATCTTTAATTTTATTATTTGATGATTTTATCAAGTGGTTTTAGTAGAAATTAATTTTAGAACCTAATTGTGAAAAGGTTAATAATTAGGGTTTGATGTTGAAATTTTTAATGTCAAAGGCTGTGAAATAGCCCATAATACTTAGATAAAGTGTTAATTAATAAAAATTAGCTCCATTGATGGGTTAATTGATCAGGGACTAAATTGTAAAAATTGTAAAAATTAGGGTAAATGTGTAATTTTTAAAATTGAAGGGAATAAATTGTGAAGTGAATTAGAATTAAATTAGATGCTAATGAATGAATAATTTTACATTGTAGATCAAGAACTTGAAGATAAACGCGAAAAAGAGAAAATAACATATTAGTCCCTGAATTTTTACAACCTCTATAATCTACCTCAAGTAAGTTCATATGGTTGAAATTTCATGATAAATTGTTGATTTAGGAATGATATAATGTATTATTTCATATATTTGTTATTGGTTTGTGATTATTGTAATAATATGAAAATCGAATTGAATGTTCAAATTAAGTGGAACGCAGGATTATTCAATGGCACAAGATGAATTGACGGATAAGACCATGGTTGGAACATGGCAATATTTAAATATAAAACCATAGCTGGGCTATGACATTTCAGTGAAAAGACCATAATTGGGTTATGGCACTGTGAACGTAAGACCATGGTTGGACCATAGCAGTATATGTGTAAGAGCATAGTTGGGCTATCGCATCCTGATGATAAGACCATAACTGGATTATGGCATTACGAGTGTAAGACCATGGCAGGACCATAGCAATATACGTGTAAGAGCATAATTAGACTATGTCATTAAGAAAACAATGTACTCATTTCTGTAAGACGTTCTCTAATTTGACAATGATTGGTAAGTGTCATATGGATTATAGTGATAGAATTTAAGTAGTTATTGATATTGAGCTCAATCAAGTGAATTCACCATTTGAAATTATGATTGGCAGGAATTGTTAGTGAAATTGTATGTTTTATGATTTGTTATAGTAGGTTCGGTAAGATTTAACTTTAAAACCAATGAACTTACTAAGCTTCATTAAGCTTACTTATGTTGTTAATGTTTCTTGTAGATTAATGTAAGATTGAAGGATCAGGTCAACACATCAGGCCACACTATCTAGATTTCTCCGGTAGATTTTGTAATACAACTTATATTTTATATGGCATGTAAAAGGTTGGTTTAGAAGAGGGTTAAACTTGAAACATGGTTGTGAATGATACATGTGTTTATGGCTGTATGCATATATTTAGTAGTAGTTTTTAGTATTCAATGAATAGAGATTTTATGGTAAGTTTATATAAACGAGTCTTACAATGACATATTATGCTTAAAACATGGTATTTAGCTTGTGATTATTGCTTGATTGGGGTTATTTGAGATATTGAGTTGATGTTTATAGGTTAATATCCAAAAGGGTAAGAAATGTGGCCTTAGAGTTACCTATTTTTGTCCACAGAGGTAGACATGGGCGTGTCTCAGCTGTAGTCTGGTCGTGTGTCCCCTGCATCTTGAAATTTCAAAACAGAATGCCCAGGTTTTTGCACTCGGCCTAGAACACGGGCATGTGACTTGGTTGTGTGACCCCTACACTTCATACACAGCCTAGCACACAGGCGTGTGGTTGGCCGTGTGACCCAAGTCACTAACTACCCTAATTTGGACACGGGCTAAGACACGGCCGTGTGCCTCACAACGAATGCCCACACGACCTAAGACATGGGCGTGTCTCCTGGCCGTGTGAGCCACACTGTTGGCACACGGGCGTGTGTCTTGTTTCTAATGAAAATTTTAAGATTTTGAGAAAATTTTCTTGAATGTTCGGTTTAGTTTTGATTCACTTCTAAAGTGTATATTGGGCCTCAAGGGCCCATATAAGGGACAACATTAAGGATTTTGATTAATTCTTAATTTTTATAATAAAGGTAATAAATATTCGAAATTAGTTCTTAAAGTTCTATAATGCTCCATAACTCTATTCAGGTGACAGATAAAGGTTAAGGGTGTTACATTTATTGGTATCAGAGCTTCAATTTAGTCGATTCTCGAAACTAATGTAACGTGTAAAGTGTCTAAAAATACATGCCATATAAATCTGTGATAGTGTGATGTGTATGATACAATCTAATTTTTGTTTTTCTTATAGATTGTAAAGACGTCAAATAAATCTGAACATGCTGAACATGATGAAGCTAATAACAGAGTACAAACATCTAAACATGGGACAAGCAGTAGTGTCCTAATTTCTCCAATGCAACAGCAAGAACTTAAACATATGTTATATGAATATATGAACCAATGGTTTAATGAGATGATGCAAGAAAGAAATTAGGCTCAGCAACCTCCTCCCTTTACTGCACTATCTGCAACACCCCCGGTCATACCTCCACCTCCTCCGATAACTGAATTAAGTAAGCATACTCCGGTAGAAAAACTCAGAAAGTTTGGGGTCGAATAATTTCGGGGTAGGTCAGATGATGACCCAGTCAAAGCTGAGTATTGGGTTCAAAATACAGTGAGAGTTTTTGAAGAAATGGCTTGTTCTTTATAAGATTATTTAAGGTGTGTTATTTCCTTATTGAAACAGGAATCATATAATTGGTGGATAACCATTGTGGCTGTAGCACCAAAAGAGAAAATCACTTCGAAATTTTCCCAAAGTGAATTTAAAAAGAAATATGTCAGTAAGAGGTATATGGATAAAAAAAAGAGGGAATTCCTTGATTTGTGACAAGGTAATCGATCAGTAGCTTAGTACGAAAGAGAATTTGTATACCTCAACAGATATACTCGAGAAATTGTATCAACCGAAGAAGAAATGTGTATTTGGTTTGAGGAAGGGCTAAATGATAAAATTAGAATGATGATTGGGGACAATGAAATAAGGGAATTTATTGTTCTGTCAGATCGTGCTCAGAAAATGGAAGAGGTATATAATAGAAAGATGCAACGAGAAAGAAGGAATAAAGAATCCTACAAGAGAAGCTCCTCCAAATATTTTCAACATTTCCAGCTATAAAGTTTTGAGATGATTCCAGTCGATCTACCTCAATGCCGGAGCGATCAAGTAAGAACAAGTTGACTTAACAGGATTTCGGGGTAACTGTTAAACCTGCAGCTAGTGTTGGCGGTGTACAGAATGTTTCCAGGCCTAGATGCAAATATTGTGGGAAGTCTCCCTCCAATGAATGTAGAGGCAAAACAGGAGCTTGTTATAAGTGTGAGGCTGCTGACGATTTTATTCAAGATTGTCCTCAACTGCTTAAAGAAGAGGAAGAACAAAAAGAAAAGTAATTAGCCACTTCTCAAAGAAGTAAATGTTCGGGTCAAAGCAGGGTTACTGGACTGCTCATTCGGGTATGGGAGATTCGACTACTCGGTCAAAACCTAGGGCACTTGTACGTACTTATGCTATATGAGCTAGAGAGGAAGCAACAGCTCCAGACATAATTGCTGGTACTTTCTATCTTTTCGATGTTACTGTGTATGCATGAATTGACCCTGGGCCTACACATTTTTATATTGCACTGCATTAGCATTAGAAAAGAAATTGTCTGTTGAATCTACTGATTATGATGTTCAAGTCACAAATCCATTAGATCAAAGTGTGATAGTTAATCTAGTGTGTCGTGACTATCCACTGAAAATAAAATGCTGTAAATTTCGTGCTGATTTGATGCTACTACCTTTTTCGAAAATTTGATGTTATTTTGGGAATGGACTGGTTGACAAAGCATGATGATGAAGTACATTGTAGAGAAAAGCGGATTGATCTGAAATGTTAGACAGGTGAAATGATTATTGTTGAATCTGAAAATTCGAAAGGAACTGTTAGAATTATTTCAGCTTTTTCAACTCAAAAGTTAATGCGGAAAGGTAATGAGGTATTTTTAGACTACATTCTTGATACTCGGGGTTTTAAATCAAAGTTAAAATTGTTACTAGTAGTTAATGAATTTACTGATATGTTTCATGAGGAATTGCCCGAGTTTACCATCTGATCGTGAAATTGAGTTTCTGATTGATGTGATTTCGGGAACAGCTCTGATATCAATAACATCATATAGAATGACACTCGCTGAGTTAAAGGAATTAAAGACACAGTTGCAAGAGTTACAAGATAAAAGGTTCATCAGATCGAGTATGTCTCATTAGGGTGTACCTGTTTTATTTGTGAAAAAGAAATACGGATATTTAAAATTGTGCATAGATTACAGATAGTTGAACAAGGTTATAATCAATAATAAATATCATTTGCCTAGAATTGATGATTTGTTTGATCAGTTGAAAGGTGTTGCAGCATTTTCAAAGATAGATCTCAAATTTGGGTATTACTAGTTGAAAGTTAAAGAGTGTGATGTACCGAAAACTGCTTTCAGAACTCAGTATGGTCATTATGAGTTCATGGTAATATCATTTGGTTTAACTAATGCTCCTGCTACTTTTATAGATTTAATGAATCAGATTTTTCAACCTTATTTGGATAGATTTGTAGTTGTGTTTATTGACGATATATGGATATATTCCAAGATAAAATTCGAGCATGCACAACACTTAAGAATTGTGTTACAGACTTTGATAGAAAAGTAGTTGTATGTAAAGTTTGACAAATGTGAATTTTGGTTACATGAGGTTGGATTTCTGGGTCATATTGTGTCAGCTGAAGGGATTTGAGCAAAGTGTCTGCAATGGTGAATTGGAAAATTCCAAATAATATAACAAAAGTGTGAAGTTTACTGGGATTAGCAAGATACTATCGCCGTTTTGTTAAGAATTTCTCGATGATTGCTTAATCCATGACCCGATTACTATAGAAGTAATGAATTTGTGTGGTCTGATGAATGTCAGCAGAACTTTATCAGTTAAAGAAGATGTTGGCAGAAGCTCTAGTTTTGACTCAACCAGAGTCGGGTGTGTTGTATGTTATATATAGTGATACGTCTCTAAATGGTTTGGGTTGTGTGTTAATGCAGTCAGGAAAATAATGGCCTATACTTCACGGCAATTAAAACCGCATGAAAAGAATTATCTTACACATGATCTTGAGTTGGATGCAATCATTTTTGCTTTGAAAATTTGGAGACATTATTTATACAGTGAGAAATGTTATGTGTACACAGATCATAAAAGTATGAAATATTTGATGACTCAGAAGGAGTTGAATTTGAGACAGAGACGGTGGCTAGAGCTATTGAAAGATTATAACTTGGTTATTGGTTACCACCCGGGAAAGGCAAATGTGGTTGTTAATGCACTCAGTCGAAAGTCATCTTTGTTTGCACTTCGAGCGACGAACACTTATTTGTCTCTTAATGAAGACAGTTTTGTATTAGTAGAGTTGAAAGCAAAACTTCTGTTCTTTCAGTAAATTCGGGAGTTGCAAGATAATGACCCGAAATGGGTGTTAAAAAGACAGATGGTTCGGGACAAGTTGAGTTCTGAGTATATCATTGATGATAACGGTATGTTGCATTATCACAATAAAATTTGTGCTCCGAACAAGTCAGATCTGAAAAATGATATTTTATCTGAAGCTCACAGTAGTATGTATTCCATTCATTCGGGTAGCACGAAAATGTATAGTGATTTGAAAAGAATGTATTGGTGGACAGGTATGAAACAAGAAAATTTTGAATTTGTGGCAAAGTGTCTGATTTGTCAACAAGTTAAGGTTGAACATCAAGTGCCAACGGCTTTGTTACAACCTGTCATGATTCCTAAGTGGAAATGAGAGCATGTCATAATGGATTTTGTATCTGGATTACCTATGACTCTAAGAAAGAAAGATTTGATTTGGGTGACTGTGGATAGATTGACAAAGTCAGTACATTTTATCCCGGTTAGAACAGATTTTTCCCTTGAGAAATTAGCAGAATTTATATGTCTAAGATTGTGAGACTATACGGGGTTCCAATATCTATTATTTCGGATCGAGACCCAAGTTTTACATCGAGGTTTTAGAGTAAACTACAAGAATCCTTGGGTACTAATCTGAATTTCAGCACAACATTTCATCCTCAGACTGAAGGGCAATTAGAACGAGTGATTCAGATTCTGGAAAACATGTTGAGATGTTGTATACTTGAGTTTGGAGATAGCTGGGAAAGGTATTTACCCTTGGCTGAATTTGCATATAATAATAGTTATCAGTCTAGCATAAAAATGGCACCATTTGAAGCTCTCTACAGACGAAAATGTAAGACTCTATTGTAATGGTCTAAATTGAGTAAATCCAAGTTAGTTGGAGTTGACTTGATCCGAGAAACTGAAGAAAAAGTTTGAATCATCCGAGACAATTTAAAAGCTGCTTCAGATCGTCAGAAATCATATGCGGATTTGAAAATAAGAGATATAGAATTTTCGGTTGGCGATCGAGTGTTCTTAAAAGTTTCTCTGTGGAAAAAAGTATTACGGTTTGGTAGAAAAGGGAAACTGAGTCCAAGATTTATTGGACCGTATGAGATAAGTGAAAGAATTGGCCTTGTGGCTTATCGATTAGCTTTACAACCAAAACTTGAGAAAATTCATAATGTGTTCCATGTATCCATGTTAAGACAGTACAGATCAGATCCTTCACACGTGATTCCTCACACTGAAATTGAGCTTCAACTGGATATGACTTATTCAGAAGAACCGGTGAAGATTTTGGCTCGAGAGGTTAAAGAATTACGAAATAAATGAGTATCGTTAGTTAAAGTATTGTGGCATCGTCATGGTTCAGAGGAGGCAACCTAGGAAACAGAATAGTCAATGAGATCACAGTATCTGAATTTATTCGTAGGTAACAAATTTTAAGGATGAAATTTCTTAAAGGGGGAAGTTGTAATAGCCTAATTTTTAGTGGTGTCAAAAATAGTGGTTTGAGACCACTAAATCCGACAAGTGAGTTCATAGATTTTATTAGGAAATGAGCCAATCGTGAATTTAGGAAAGCTATGAAATAGTGATTTGTGTTTTAAGAATAATTATTAGATTGTTTGGGTTCGAAAACGAGGTATCGAGACCTCGATTTCATAAATCGAGTCGTAAATATTTTTATAAATATTTACGGTGTATTATTGAGTTAGTTTTAAATTTTCGTTAGAAAATTTTAACGTTTTGATAGTTAATTAATTAAAAAGGAATAAATTGAAAAATGTGCAAAACTTGTAAATTAAGGAGATAATGATTAAATAGCTTAAGTGATAAATAAAGAAGGAATTAAATGGAAAATTAGCCCAAAGTAGATGGCTGAAACGCTGTAAGCAGAAAAAAACAAAGAAATTGGATGATTAAAGGGCAAAATGGGAAATGAAATAAAAATTAATTAGATAAAAATGATACTTAAAAGAAATCTAGACATTTCTTCACAATTCTTCAGCCAAAAACACCATAGGAGGTCTCCAAGAAGCTGGGTTTTCATAGTTTTACTCCATGTGAGTTTAATTCTTGATTATTTCTTGTAATTTTTATGTTTTTGTGACTTTTATAATTAAGTCCAACTATTTAATTCATTAGTTTTTGATTTTATGAGTAATTTTGAAAGTTACCATTGATGAGTGCTGGAATTTTATGATGAATTAACATAGATTTAAAGCTTTAATTTTATTATATGATGATTTTATCAAGTGATTTTAGTAGAAATTTATTTTAGGACCTGATTGTGAAAAGGTTAAGAATTAGGGGTTGGTGTTGAAATTCTAAATGTGAAAGGCTGTGAAATATCCTATAATACATAGATAAAGTGTTAATTGAGAAAAAATTAGCTCCATTGATGGGTTAATTTATCAGGGACTAAATTGTAGAAATTGTAAAAGTTGGGGGTAAATATGTAATTTTGAAAATTGAAGGACATAAATTGTGAAGTGATTAGAATTAAATTAGATGCTAATGAGTGAATAATTTTACATTTTATATCAAGAACCTAAAGATAAACGCAAAAAAGAGAAAATAACATATTAATCCATGAATTTCTACAACCTCTATAATCTACCTCAAGTAAGTTCATATGGTTGAAATTTCATGATAAATTGTTGATTTAGAAATGATATAATGTATTATTTCATATATTTGTTATTGGTTTATGATTATTGTAATAATATGAAAATCGAATTGAATGTTCAAATTAAGTGGAACGCAGGATTGAGTAGGACTGTTCAGTGAAACAAGATGAATTGACGGATAAGACCATGGTTGGACCATGGCAATTGTAAAGAATCAAATATGGCCAAATTGAAGCAGAGTTAACATAATGTATAAGAACTAAATTGATCTATTTAATGATAAAGAGACTAACTTAATACAATTCTTATAATACATGAATCTCTCGAATAATTTAACCTTAATTGAAGTTAGGCGTAACGCATGTTAGAATGTGAGAAGCATTATCAAAATGTGGAATTAAAACTTAGAGCTCCTTCAATCCACCTCACTAGGAACAGATGTTGCAATATTTTTGTATGGATCACACATGGAGACTTAAAGAAAGCTATTTTGCTCATTAAGTGGCTAACAATAAAAAGATAGATACAAACCACGTGTTAAGGGCTAAGGCCAAAGAATAATCATCGTCGCCTATAAATATCCATTCTTGGCCTTAGGAGGGATCTTCTTCCCCTCCAAACTCTCTACTTTTATATGCTATACATTTTTCTTCCCTTTCTCTCAGCACTTCATCACCATGTGAATCACCATTTTCCACCTCCTCTCTCTTTTATACTTCAATAACTGTATACTTGTATCCAACACATTAAACAACTATTCCCGAGCATTTAGATAACTTGAGCCATGTAAGTATAAACATGATATTCTTTTACAATTGCAAAATGCAGCTAAATGTTTAAGTTTTAGTGTTTTGAAAATTCTTCAAATAACTACGACATATTTTGCATCTTTGATATTTGTTATAATTGATCATGGTAATCAAAAAGCGAACTATTTATGTCTCTCTTAATTATTATCTTCTCTTAGGTATACCTAAGAAAATTGTAACTAATTTTTTTTCCTCACCATATATCTTCGTTCTTGACTATTAGTTATGGAGTCACTTAAGTCTTTTCCCCCAACCATCCATCATTTTCTTTAATTGTCATCTTCAAAGTTTCTTCTTCATTAATTTCCAAACATGTTTTATATTACTTTGAATTTAATAATTTTCAATTAATCCAAGTCATCCCCTCTTAGTAATCTCTTATGAACTTTTTCTTCACTTTGATTTGCATCGATTCTAGCTTTTTGTTTATCGTTTCATTTAAGTCACTAAATTGTTAAAATTGTTGTTGTATGGTCTTCTTTGTTTGCACCTCTTGCACTAATTGAAAGTTCTCCTTTCTTTTTTTCCTTCTACAGTTCAATTTTTTTTTTAAGAAACAACTTTAAATGTTACGAATCTGCGAATCAAAATATCAACAGTTTTCTTCTTCGATCTTTGACACTGACTATCATATTGATCTAAGGTATGTTTTTTTGCTCATCAATGGATATTGATCCACCATACTAATCGCCAAATCATCGCTTGGAGCTTGCTAGTCGGGCTTAAAAAAAACTTAACAACCCAATGATTTAAATAAAAACTTTTGAATAGTTAAGTGACTTAAATGAACTATCAAATAATTTAGTGATCGCTTTGTAACTTTTTGAAGTAAGTGACTAAAACATAAATTAACTAATAGTTTAGTGATCTTGGGTGTAATTTACCTTTATTATAATTGATCATGGTAATCAAAAAGCAAATTCAAATGACAAGTCAAGGGCTTTTGATCCTAAAAAATAGAAATTTGACTTTTTGATAAAAATTATTAAATCGAAAGTTAATACATGGTAAAATTGCATTTTATTCTCTAAAAAGATCGTTTAATCTTTTCAAAAATGGTGCCATCATAAATTAATACCAAATAAATGATAAAAATCATGCTTTACCTCTCAAAGTTTATAATTCATTCCACCCTCTAAAAATATTTCTAACTTCACCCCTAATGATAATATTAATTAAATCTACAATCACAATCAGGGGCAACCAAAAATAAAAATTGCTTATGTTATCTCTTTAATTTTTAGAAAATTACAAGTTAGCATAATAATAAAATTATATTTTGATCTTTTAAAAAATTTTATTCATTTTTAATCCTCCTAAAATAATTTCCTAACTTCGCTTCACGATACAACCGAAATAACTTCCCATTTTCATCTTTCCAAAAGAACTAAGAATGAAACTACTTTTGACTTTGATTTTCCATATTTAGATATACATTCCCTGCCACCTACTTCAATTATTTATGTCTCTCTCAATTATTATTTGTTCTTAGGTATACCCAAGAAATTGTAACTTACTTTTTTTCTTCACCGTATATCTTGATTCTTGAATATTAGTAATGGAGTTGTAAGTTTTTGCACTTAATTCCTTTCCCAACCATCCATCAAAAAGAAAATTCAATGTCATCTTCAAAGTTTCTTCTTCATTAATTTCCAAACATGTGTTTATATGACTTTGAATGTATATCATTTTCAATTTAATCCTAGTCTTCCCCACTTAGTTATCTCTTATGAATTCCTTCTTCACTTAATCGACATTGCTTACGCTTTTCAATCCCAATTTTTCAATTGAGGTTTCTAAACAAATCCACATTGCATTCCCCGGTCCTTGTCTTCGTCCTTGTCATCGTCGTCGTGGTCATTATCAATAAGTTTTCTACTATTTTTCGGGGAAGAGGTGGGCTGACTGGTTGTGCTTACGTGAGAGGGTGAACTTTGAAAGTAGAAGAAGGGTTGAAAAATGTGATGTGAAATTTAAGTAGAGTCCTATGCAGGGTTTCTATGTTGACATTGTAATACATACTTAAAAGGAAAATAAAAATAAAAACTAGAAAGTTTCCGTTTAATAGATATGTATTAACATCATTTAACATGTTTTCAACAAAATATTCACCTATAGAAGAGGCATTTTATGAAAATCGGATTTGGGGTGGAGCGAGATAGGATGGGATGGATTTCAATTAAAATTTTCAAGTCGGAAAGGTGCGAATGTGGGGGCTGAGTTGAATTTATAAAATCTTGGAGGCACTAAAGTTAAAAATTCTTAGTCAAAATGATTTAAATTGATGAATTATGAATTCTTAAGTGGGCCAAAAATTGAAATCTTCCATTTAACTAAGGGCTAAAATGAACTTAAATTAAATTATTAATTATTGAAGGGCTAAAAATGCAATTATTCTGTATTAGCAGAAGGCCAAACCTCCTGCTTGCCCCTAACTTTGTGTTAGGTTTAGATGAAACCCGCTTGCCCCATCAAAATACCCTCTTTTTTCCTTGCCTTGATTTTGATTATTGCTTCGAATTAGGATTTTTTTTTAATTTTAATATTTGAACCGATTACCAAAAAAATCAACTAGAACTTGACTTGTCCGAAATAATAAATAAATTTTTATATTATATTATTATTTGAAATATATATAAAACAGGTAATATGTTATAAAGTATTATAAATGTTTAAAACAATTAATTAAAGTATAAAAATATCCCTTTTGAATAAAATGGTTATATTTCAATTTTAGACCTCTTAAAAATTATCAATTAAATTTATTTTTTTCACCATAAAATTTTTAGATTCGACCCCCAATAATTTAATATTTTCATCTTGACCCTTAATAAAAAAAATGATGTCTTCGTTGTCATCCGAAACTTTGAAATTAGGTACAAAGAACACAAAATTATTTGATATGATGTAAATAAACTCTCCCAATGTGTAAACTTGAAAAAAAAAAAGTTGACAAATAATAATATACAAGAACAACAACACAACATAATAGAATTTTAAACCTTTTGACACAATATTTTATGGTTTTTTTTCTCATGTAAAAAACTCATGCAAGACTGTAATTTTTTAATTGTAAATTGCCATTTGATTTTTTTTAATTGGTAGGTTCAAATTTCAAAAAAAAAAATGGTATTATTGTAGTAATTTCTTGAGGTTGAGGCAAACCTAACGTGATTGCGTGATGGGAACTCCAGGCATTAGCCTCCTCCACACATTCCCCATTCCCAATTTATTTAAATTTCCTTATTTTCGTTTTGGTCAAACATTATTTAAAAAAAATGTATTCAATTAAAATATAATTTAATTCATCTAAAATATGTTTAGTATATCATTTGGTATTCGAGTTTGATACTTTTTTTTAATGTGGTACATGTGTTATTTCTTGTTACTTATATTTAACATAAGTTATATATTTTGGTACCCAAAAGTAATAGTGTTTTAACTATTTATAGTGTTTAATTCGGGTTTTAGAGTTGATTTGATGAAAGTTAATTATTAATATTATTAGGTTTGAATTTTTCATGTTTTTGTTAATAGAATAATTTTAGTGTTAATTACGAATTTATTTAATTTTACACTTAATTTGTCAAATATAGTCTGATGAATGTGATTAATTTAATTCAAGTTTTAGGGTTCATTTAATGAAAATTAATTTATGATATTATTAACTAATTATAAATTTTCATCAAATCAACTTTAAAACTTGAATTAGACACTAAGAGGTTAACATCGTTACCCTTGAGTATTAAAATGAGTACCCATGTTAAAAAAAATGTCAAACTTAAGTACCAAATTACGTCAATAAAATGTAGTTTAATTCAAAAAATTTAAAAATTTTCATTTTATTATTTAAAATATATTAATTTCAAATATATATATAACTTTAAAATGTTCTTATAATAAAACAACAACTAATCCCTAAACCAACTTTTCTTACATTGGCCACTATTTTTTTTGTCTAAATTAGTTCAAGAACTTGGTAACTTTTCTCAATTTGATCCTTAAACTTGAATTCCATTAAATATGATGATATGACACAATCTTAGGCTGGTACATTATCGCTTGAATTTTTTATAGAAAATCAAAACTTTTATATATTTTTAATAATGTATTATATTTTATGTATTTTTTAAATTTTCAAGCGATAATATGGTTCAATCTAAATTCAAAGACTAAATTAGAAAAAGTTGTCAAATTTCGAAATTAGTGTAGACCAAAAAATTAAAGGCCAAGTTGTAAAAGTTGTTAAGTTCGAGGACTAAATATTACTTTATCCCTTAATGATCTAAAATTTTAATGTATTTTTCAATTAAATTAATTTGATGAGATGTTAAAGAAGAAAAGAAAATGCATTTAGAATCATTAGTTAAAATGATAAATTTTATTGAATTATTTCTTTGAAGTAATTACATAATTTTTTTTATTTTGGTACAATAAATGAAAACATTTTAAACTCGTAACTAAAAATTTTTAATGAATTAATTTAAGCAAACTTATTAAAGCTGTAATTAATTATCAACTTCTTTGAAATTCAATTAAACTGGTACATTTTATAAGATTAATATATTTTTTAGTCCCTGAATTCAACAATTAGATTTACTTTTGTACTTTAAATTGGTAATTAAATCCACTCTTGATCCTTGAGCTCAGAGGCGATTCTAGGGGGCTGGCTGGGCCCCGGCCCCCCTAAAATAAAAAATGATCATTTAGGTTCTCTATTTAAAAAAAAAAATTAATAAAGGTGAAATTTCACTTTGACCCTCCTAAAATTATAAAAATTCAATTTAATTCTTTAAAATTATAAAAATTAAGACTATAAAAAATTAAAAATTCTTTCGGCCCCCTAAAAAATTGTTTTACCTTCGCCCCTGCTTGAGCTTAGTAAATGTAAAACTTCAATAGCATAGCACAATCTCAAAAGTGCCACATATCAAATTTTGATGGAATCCAAGTTCAATGATCAAAATAGACTTAATTGTCGAGTTTAGATACAAAAGTAAACGAAAAAATACGAATATCAAAATGAATCTAATTGCTAAATTTAGGGACTAAAAGTTATATTAATCCTATTTTAATGAAATTTGTACTAAAAATATAAAATTAACTTGAGGAGAATTAATTATTACAGTTACCAAAGGTATCACGACAAACAAGATGAAAGTATTGTGTGATTCTAGGGGTATTTCTTTATTTTATTAATTTAGAAATAATTTGCTGTTTTTTTTTTTGAACTCTTTGATCAACAGTAATTTTGTCGGATTTACGGAAAATAATATTTTTGTTAAGTTTCTAATTAATTAATTAACCAAGACTTTTGAAAAATGTGAAATTTAAAATAATTGAAAACATTAATACTGCATTTTCAAGTTCCAAAGCATGCATTGTCATGTGCTACTTATTTTTAGGTTAAAGTAGACTATTATTACCTCTCATAGATTTAATCCTTATACTTTAATTTAGTCAATTTTACTCCCCATATTGTTTGAATTTTGTAATTTAAATCATAGCTTAAACGATAGCGGTTAAATCTATCAAGTTAAATTCCACTGTTAGTCATGTAATTGTATTATACGTAAGTTGTAGATTTAATTAATGTTCTTTAATTTAATCATATTTATTCTCCGTACTTTTCAAATTTTAAAATTTTAGCCCTGACCTAAATAATAGTTATTATAGCCATTAACTAAAATCACATGGTATTTTTTTTGTGAGTATTGCGTAAAAATAACAAGTTAACGTGACATTACACATGTGATAATATATTTACCACATGATTTTGAAAAATAGTATCATTTAACTTTACGAATTTAGTAGTTACCATTTGATCAGGATTGGAATTTCAAATTTTGAAAAGTATTTACACATAATACAAGGACTAAATCATAATTTGACCTTAGTATTTTTGCTTTTAGGTCTTTCAACATTGCACAAAGATACTAACGAGTGACATTCATTCCCTTTATTTTTTTTATTCGGAAGATTGTGAAATTATTTATTAATTATGCAATCAATGAACAAATTGCCCCTTTTTAATTGTAAATGTCTCTTTTAATGCATTATTAATTTATTATCCCCTAGTCTTTGCAACGTGGTTGTTTAGATTAAACTCCAAATGGTTAGAAAATTGATTTTCTTTTTCATTTTAAAACTCCCATTTTCCAAAATTATTGAATAAACTAATAGAATTTTGTTTAATTACAATCTAAGAAAAGCGAAAAGGTAAAAAAAATGCTAAAAACATAAAAGGAAAAGAGAAAAAGAAAATACAAGTTTTTAATAATAAAAATAATAACAATAATAATTTCCCCACTTTGAATCTTCTGAACTTCTCGTGGTTAATGATATCGCTAGCAAATAACGGTGTTTATGAGTCAAGCCGAAGTGAGGTTTGGTTTCAAAAAAAATTTAGGTCTAAGTTTGACTTATCCAAGTCTAGGGATGGATCTAGGGGGCATAGGGGCGGTCGCCCCTTGGAATTTTCAGATTTTTGAATTTTATATATAAATTATTATGTATTTTAGATTTGGTGTCCACATTATATAACATTCACCCCCTTTGCCAAATTGTATTTCATAAAATTCACCTCCTTAAACCATAAGGTTATACTTTATATTAATAAAGTATTTTTCAGTTTTTAATTGTATAACTTTCATAATAATAATCAAATATTAATGTATGATGGGCCTTGACAAACTAAATTTAGGGGCCCAATATGCACTTTAAAGCTTGATTGGTTTAATCAATTTGGTTGCTTCTTCAAGCAAGCGACATGATCAATTAAGAGACACTAAGGTATCTCATATCGCAGAGTTGATTGATAGTGGTGAGCTTGAAATTTGCAAAGGGAAAAATCAAGACGTCTATGTGATACCCGATGGGGATCTCATTCAGCTTCTCTCAATTGCTTGATGAGGATGTTTGATTTTGTCTGTGTTGTATTACAATATATCATCAAATCTGACAACCTTACTCAAAGGAGTGAAGTTGATGGAATATATGATGGAATGACATCCGTTGAATTTGTTTTCATCTTGCATTTCATGATTGAGATGTTTGGAATCTCTGATGATCTCTATCAAGCATTGCAGTATAAATTGCATGATATACTAAATGCGATGCAGCTGGTGTCATCAACTAAAATGCTTCTCCAGAAATTCAAAGAACATGGGTGGGATCCTTTATTTAAGAAAATGAAGTTATTTTGTAAAGATCACGAGATAGAAGTTCACAATTTAAGTGTTATGTACAAAGCAGGTCGAGGTTGATCTTGCATTTGGAGAGATAACTGAGCTTCACTATCGGTTTGATATATTCATTGTTGGTATTGATTCATTACTAACAGAAACAAATTCTCGCTTTAATGATGAGGCAGTGGAGTAACTTGTTCTTAACTCCGCTTTGGTTCCACGCGATAATTAGAAAGCTTTTTGAGCGGAAGATATTTACAAACTTATGAATGATTTTTATCCGAACGATTTACAGAGCAAGAAAAGATATACATGAAGATTGAATTGGAGCATTTTCAACTTGATGCTCATCAATGCAAGGAATTGCAGAAAGCTTCTAGAGTTGCTGAGTTGTGTCAAGTGCTAGCTAAAACAAATAAGTCAAGTATTTATCATTTTCTTGATAGAATTACTCATCTTGTGCTAACTCTTCTCGTGTCTACTATAATAACCTAGCAAGCATTTTCAGCCATGAAATTGTGAAGACAAAGCTTTGCAATAGAATGGAGGATGATTTTCTTTCAACTTACATGGTGGCATATATCGAAAAAGAGATGCTCGAGAATTTTCAACATATTCTATCATTGATGAGTTTAATTTTATGAAAAAGCTGAGAGTGTGGTTTAGGATGACTGGTATTGAGAAATAAGACTAAAGTCAAATTTTTTTAATTTAATTTTTGAAATTATAATGATATTTATAAAAATTGTAGTATAGTATTAGTTATTCTTTTTTTGCATATTGGAAAGAAATATTTAATTTTATATAGTGTGATTTTTTCTTTTAATTTTTTTTACAGTTAAATCCTTCATATTTTTTAAAAAACATTAAATCAATTTGGTTGATAAGGAAAAAAAAAGTATCCGAGAAGAATTGACAATTTTTTACGTTAAAAAAAAAGGTCGTATGGATTTAGAAATTTCGCTCCCCTTGGAGTAAAATCTCGGATTCGTCCCTGTCCAAATCCACTCAAAAAGTTCATTTCATAGTTTAAAAAATAATATTTTTTTAATTTAATTATAAAATATATAAATAAAAAATTATTTTTATATTTTTTATTATTTATAAACAATAAAATGAGCTGAATTGAAATTGTTCAAAGTTAAAAAATATAAACCCAAACTCAACCCATAAACGCGTTTATTAGCGGATAGAGATGTTTATAATTCGGATTTGTAATAAATAAATAAATTCAGCAAGTTGTGGTCTGACCAAAAAAACACTTTTATGCAAACACTTGAATTAAATTTGATTTATTGAGTTTACAATAATTTTTAATTAATTTTAAATAGACAAATTTATTGTTTGATTTTATTTTAGTCCAGGCAAGTCAACCTAAATATAGAAAAATATTTGTTCAAAAATTGCTGATGAAGAAACAGATTATTCAACTCTTAAGCAAATCTTACTTACAATTACAATGTTTCTTTAGTAGATGGAAAAATTAGGTTAAAAAATTAAAATAAAAAAATAAATGCCAATATTTTCAGTGTTATGTGGCTGCTACCACAAGCAAGAATAAATAATGGATTTTTTTTTCAAAGAAGAATAACGTTTTATACCATATTCATTCAAAATTATATATATATTTTTAAATAAACTATAATTGCATCTATTTTCAAAATTATTACATTTTGAATTATAAAATTACAATCGATATAATTGTAATAAAAATCGGATTGAAAATCAAATCGGTTAAATCTCTTGATCGAATCATTTAAAAAAATTAAAAATCATTTTTAAAATTACTAAAAATTTAAAATGTATTTACAAAAAATATTAAGGATATAAAACAACCCAAACATAATGAAAATTTCAATTTATTTTGTTCAGAAATAAAAGAAAAGGCTTTGGTTTCTTCTTCTTCTTTTTTTCATTTTTTAATTGATTTTTTTTATTCTTCGTTTCTGATTGTTTATGTTTAAAATTTGATTTATAATTTAACTGGTTGAACCAATTAAATTGATTTTATGTTATAAATCTTTTTGTTGACCGGAAATAAGTCAATAATGGTGATAATGAGGAAAGCAAGGACCAGGATATATTGGGTAAGTTTATTGGCTTAGGATAGTTGTTTTTCCTTGTTATCTCTATTTTTTTTTAGATTATTTTAATGAAATTATATTTTTGTCAAAAAGAATTGCATATGTTTTCAAAATTATTATATTACCAAATTTTGAATTATATAAATATAACCAATATCAATTTTATAAAAATTGGATTGAAATTAAACATCATCTTCCAAATTCAACCATTTTCAAAAAATTAATAATAATTTTTAAATTTTTAAATAAATTTAAAATATTAAAAATTAAGAAAAAATAAAGATATAAAATACCAAGTTATAATAAATTTTTTGTTAAAAATAATAATTTAAAATTCAATCAATTCAATTAAGCGATCCTATTCAATAATGGTTTTTTTTTGTTGTTGACCAGAAAAAATAAGTCAATAACCCCGAATTTTCTATTTCTTTTTCCAGCAAAAATTTTTTCCTGCGTAAAATTGAAGCTGCACTTCTTTTATATTTCTTTTACTTTCTTCACTCAAAAAATAAAACATTTCTAGCTAGAAAAATGTCAAATTTAAGAATTAAAAACACAAGAAAGAAAATATTAAAAAAAAAACCATGGAAATGAAATCCAGAAAGTAAAAAAGAAAAAAAAGCTTTGCTTTGACTTTGAGCATTAGTAAAATTATGTAAATTTAAAATTAGAAAAAAAATAAAAAAATAAAAAGAGAGCTGTAAATGTGAACTTCCCTTTGCTTGGGACCCAGAAATCAATGGAGTTTTAATTTTTTAAATTAATGTAAAAAAAAAAGCAGGAAACAAAGAGGAAATAACCCATGAAGTAGATGAAGAACAAGAAGACAAGGTAAATCATATTTTATTTATTTATTATTGGGTAAATTCTACTATTAATTTCTATAATTTATGAAAGTTATGAATTTTTAATTCTTATACTTCAATTTGGTCAATTTTAATCTTGTACTTGTCGAATTATAAATTTCAATACTCACTAAATAGTAATTGTTAAATTTCATTAAGTTTTGTTACTTTCAAATTCTAATACGATAAACTTATTGCCATATATATAATATCGTGCCAGTTTGTTATTTCCAATATGTCTCACTAAAAATCTAGTTAATGAGTTAACAAATGTCATTTAGTGTCAATATTAAAAATTGAAATTCCGAATTCAATTAGAGAATTTAGATCAAATCTAGAAGTGTACGCAAGGAGTACAAGATTAGTAATGATTGAATTTAATCAAACAAATTTAACTATTGCCATTAGGGTCATGACTAAAATATCAAAATATTAAAAGTACAGGGACTAATAGCAGAATTTAACCTTTATTTATTTAAGTGGTTTGTAATTTTGGGTTGCATTTATTATTATTATTTGTTCCATATGAAACCGCGTTTTTCAAAAAAGTAGACTTTTTAAATTTTTTTTCCTTTTTGTTTTTCTTTTTTTAAAAAAAAATTCAAAGTCTTTAACACTGATTCAAAGATGACCGCCTAGAAAAAAAAAATATATTTACATTTCTTCTTTAGCTTTTCCTCTTTGCCTTTCCCTTTTATTAGCTTCTTATTTACTTTGGGTTTTTTTTTTATATCTCCTCCCCCCCCCCCAGAAAAAAAAACCCATCAATTTTAAGTAATTTTCCTTTCTGGGTTTTGGTTTTTTTCTCAGATTTTGGGGTTTTTGGTTTGTTGTTGGCCTTTTCACTTTCATGTAGGATTTTCTCAGTAACCAAACAAGAAAAAAGATCAGTGCAATGTTGGTGAGAGTTTCTTTAGGTCTTGTTGTTCTTTTTCTTTCGATTTCATATGCTGCTTTTGAAGCTACTGCTAGAATCCATTATGATCGAATCAAAACTGGGAATCCCAATTCCAATTCCAATATTTCCAGTTTGGCTGGAATTGAATTCCCTGATCATATGATCTTCAATGCAGTTTCTTCTTCTACAAGTACCGATGGCTGTTCTTATCTTAATGATGATGATGATGGGTCAAAGAAGATTGTTAAGTTGCACTTGAAACAGAGACAAATAGATTCAAAAACAGAGCCAAAATCCTCTGTTTTAAAATCAACCATGAGGGATTCCATTAGGATTCAAGCACTTCATACAAGGGTCATTGAGAAAAAGAATCAAAATGCCATTTCAAGGCTAAACAAGCAATCCAGTTTGAAGCCGGTGATCGAAAAAGCCGGCGCACCAGAATCTTACACAGACGGGTTTTCCGGACAGCTCGTAGCGACTTTGGAATCTGGTGTTAGCCTTGGTTCAGGGGAGTATTTCATTGATGTGTTTATTGGTACACCTCCTAAACATTTCTCTTTAATACTTGATACTGGTAGTGATCTTAATTGGATTCAATGTGTTCCTTGTTATGATTGTTTCGAGCAAACCGGCCCATATTATGATCCGAACGAATCGAGTTCGTATCGGAATATAAGTTGTCAAGATCCTAGGTGCAATTTGGTTTCACCCCCTGATCCTCCTCTGCCTTGTAAAACAGAGAATCAAACTTGTCCTTATTATTATTGGTATGGTGATAGTTCGAATACGACCGGTGATTTCGCGGTCGAGACGTTTACCGTCAATTTAACGTCGAACGGGAACTCGGAGTTTAAACCGGTCGAGAATGTGATGTTCGGTTGTGGTCATTGGAATAGGGGTCTTTTTCACGGTGCCGCAGGGTTATTAGGCCTTGGGAGAGGGCCACTCTCGTTTGCCTCGCAGCTACAATCATTATACGGTCATTCATTTTCGTATTGTCTTGTTGACCGGAACAGTGATACGAATGTCAGCAGCAAGTTGATTTTCGGGGAGGATAAATCTCTTCTCAACCACCCCAATTTGAATTTCACGTCTTTGCTTACCGGGAAGGAGAATTCGGTCGATACATTTTACTATGTTCAAATAAAATCCATCCTAGTCGGCGGTGACATCTTACCTATACCCGAAGAAACATGGCGATTATCGACCGATGGTACCGGTGGTACCATCGTCGATTCCGGTACTACTTTAAGTTACTTTGCAGACCCTACTTACAAGATCATCAAAGAAGCATTTGTGAATAAAACAAAAGGGTATCCGTTGTTGAAAGATTTCCCAATCTTGAATCCATGTTACAATGTGTCCGGGATCGAAAATGTAGAGCTACCCGATTTCGGTATCGAGTTCCTCGACGGAGCCGTATGGAATTTCCCGGTCGAAAACTACTTCATTTGGCTCGAAGACGACGTGGTTTGTTTAGCCATATTGGGGACGCCAAGATCAGCACTTTCAATTATAGGGAACTATCAACAACAAAATTTTCATATCTTATATGATACAAAGAAATCAAGGTTGGGATATGCACCAATGAAATGTGCTGATGTTTAAAAGCTTCATTCACATTGTAAAACAATGGTAGATTATTTAGATTAGATAACATATACAAGAAATCAAAAATTCTTTTTTTCTTTTTTACTCTTTTTCTTTTTTTGTAAGATTTTCAGTTTATACATTAAAAAAAACAATGAAATTTAAACATTCTTGAATTGTTGTATAATAAAAACAATCAAAATTTACTGGTAAAATGCCTTCTTTATTTATTGCCTTTAAAACATTAGATTTTTCTTTTTTGCCTAGCCTTGTTTATCACAATAAAATCATTGCAGGCTTTGCATATTATTGGTAAAATTCCTATAGAGGTCCTTGTATTAAGAGTTAGATTGCATTTTATTCCTTTTACTTAAAATATAGGCAAATTAGTCCCTACACTTAGATCAAAAAGCAAAAAGATCTTTTCTGTTAAAAATTTCATCCACTTCTATTGTTAAAAACTGGTATTATTGACAAAATAACTAAATAGTTACACATGGTGTGTCACATGTACTTCATGTTGATGTACGTGAACTAGTTTTTAATAGTAAAAAGTAATGAAATTTTTAATAGAATAATCAATTTATTCTTTAATCTAACGTACAATGACTAATTTGTTCATTTTTTAATAGAGGGGTCAAATACAATCTAGTATAAGAGCCTCCATGATACTTTTACCTTAATTGTTGAATGAAAACTTTTGTTTTTGCCTATTTGACTTGCTGCTGAGCCAATAAAAAAATAAAAAAAATGTTCTCTTAGATTTTGCTATTCGTAGCAAAAATTTTGGATTTAGACTTTATACTTTAATTTGATATTTTTTAGTTTGTTTAATTTTCGAATTTAGAAATTTTAATCTTGACCAAAGTACAGTTGTCAAATTCATTAAGTTTTATTATTTTTAAAATCTTACGTGGCAGCCTTATTATTTATACGAGTAATGTCATTCCAGTTTATTATTTCTGCATATTAATCACAAAAAAACTAGTTAATAGATTTAACTACTATTGTATCGAAATTGAAGTTTCAAAATTAGACAAGTATAGGGATTAATAAGATAATTCAACTAAAGAAATTCAATTACTAAAGTCTTGAATAATGATTGTAATTTTAAAATTCAAAAAATGCAAAGACAAATTTTGACTAAATTAAAATAAAGAGTTATGAAATATACCTTGCCAAGGACACCCTTGCTACCAGAAATATCTTCCCCAAGGGTACCCTCAACACCTAACCTTGTTAGCCAATGCTCTCCTCCGCCGCTAGAATTGTTCCTCTAGGTTGTCAAGAGTAAACAAATTAACAATTTTGAGCATATGATATATTATTATAAAGGTCTCATAGAGTAAAATAAGAAACCATAATTTTATTATTCAACTTTCCACATTCCACATTTATCTATTAAGAATATGCCTTACAGTTTCTATAAAAATGTAATTTTTCCAACAATATCTTCACAATGCCGCTCTCCATCTTCATTGGGCAAACCGTCTCCAACCTTCATGCCCCATAAATAACTTCACAAAATGCAAAAAAGAAAATTAATAATAAAATTTAACTAAAAAATTAACCATAGGAAAAGGTGGAATATTAATTGTGCTTAAATTTTTTTTTAAAAATGATAAATTAAAAAAAAGAATGGGTCAATTATTTGGTTTATAAATGCAATACTGTCATATGATATAATGGTATTAGATTAGACTTAGTCAACTGTTAGGTAAGCACCAAACTTTCTTTATTTTTATTTCGCTTATCTGTTTCTTTTGCGGTCGTCGCATTTACACTAGGGGCCTACCCAATCTAGAATTATTAATATTTATATTCTTTTTATATCTAGTTCAATTTTTAATTTAATTTTTTATTGATTAAATTCTTTTAACAATTTATAATTTTTTAAACTTTTAAATTGAAAGATATTACCCAATTAATTATATTCAAGTTCATAATTTTTAAATTGTTAAGAGTAGTATTAAGTACTTTCAAGAAAATGACTCAAATTTAACTCTTAAAAATAATATTAAGAAGAATAGTTACGAATATTGAACATGAATTGTAAAATAAACATAAAAAATATAAAAAAATATATATAAAGTAAAAGATTTTAATTAGTTTCTATGTTGACCTTTTAAATTGCTTTTCAAAGCTTCTTACTTTACAATAAAATATATATATATTTTTTAAAAACCGCTTTAAGTAATTTGTAACTCCCTTAAGGCCAAATCTTTTCCCTTTAATTATTTTCTTTTAAATTTAATTTAGTATTTAGCATTTTTTTTGTTAAGTTTATGCTTATTTTTAAATATATAAATTAACAAAAGGGTAAACTATATAGTTATTCACTTAACTATGAACTTGTAACACCCTAAATTTCTGTAGTTTCAGCTTTTGTGAAATGGTAGCATAGGAAAATATCTGAAAATGTTTTTCAATGAATTTGCATAATATCTATTTGCTATTGCGTTTAAATGCGTTGGGGGTGTGTGGGTGAAGTCTCAAGTTCAAGTTTCAACTTGGGCAAAATTTTGGTTTTTATTGAAATAAAGCTTGGCTTTTGATTAATGGGCTTATAAGAAATTTTTTTGTAAAAACTTAACAGAATGGGCCTAATGGTTTAGTGGTTACGTGGCAAGGGTTTATATTAGTGGTCCTGTGTTTGAATCCTGGCTTGGACATTATTTTTGCCACTAAGGCTGTGATATAATTGGAGGTGAACTAAAATACTGTAGTGGTAGGGTTTATCAGATTTTTCTGAGTGGTTTCCCCAAAAGAACTCTCTCTGCCGTAATTCCCTACTATTTTCCTCCCTCCACGTTCTTTTTCTTTTCTGTTTTGCTGAAATTTCCCCTGCCTTCCTCCCATTTGTGTTGATTTCGTACTAACGGGCTTCTGTGATTCATTGACGTTCTCCTCATTGGTAAGTTTTTCGTTTCGCTCGACTTGAATATTGTTCGAGTTAAGTGTCTAGTAAGAGGTTTCTGCTGTTTGATAGGAGTGGATCAAGGGGCTGAAGAACAGCCATTAATGCTTTAATGATTCGGGTTTGCTACTTTCCATTCAAGGGTAAGTTGATCGTTCGTTGAGTGGATATTTTGCTTGGGGTTAAGTGAAAAAACTTGTTTATGAGGTTTTAATAGGTTGGATATACTGATTATAGGTCTTAAAGTGCTCGGGATTGCGTTAGGCTTCAATCGAAACCAGATGTGTATAAGTTTTTCGTTTCGCTTGACTTGAATATTGTTCGAGTTAAGTGTCTAGTAAGAGGTTTCTACTGTTTGATAGGAGTGGATCAAGGGGCTAAAAAACAACCATTAACGCTTTAATGATTCGGGTTTGCTACTTTCCATTCAAGGGTAAGTTGATTGTTCGTTGAGTGGATATTTCGTTTGAGGTTAAGTGAAAAGACTCATTTATGAGGTTCGAATAGGTTGGATATATTGATTATATGTCTTAAAGTGCTCGGGATTGTGTTAGGCTTCAATCGAAACCAGGTGTGTACTCCAATCAATCTGAAATCACGTTTCAGCGAAAGCCGAAAATGCTACTGTTGACGTCACACGGGCGTGTGGACAGGCCGTGTGGTGAGACATAGCCGTGTGATCGACGAGCTAGGCCGTGCGCATGCCACGTGGGCACGACGGACAAGGGCGTCTAATGGCTTATAGGCTATGTGCGAGGCACGGGCTCAGACAAATGGGCCGTATAGGCCACATGGGGGTGTGGGCCCATACGAGTGAACCACACGGGTGTGTGGGAATCTGGGCCAGGCCGTGTGATCCACACGGGCAAGGCCAATTTGGGCCGTATGACCCATACGGGCAGGGCACATGGGCATGTGAGCCCAATTTGTTGAAAATGTTCTGTAAGGTTGCACGAGTCGCCCGAGTTGACTGTGACCTGTCATAGGGTCGGTAAGCCTTATCTAGACTCTTAATTTTGTGATGTATGTGTTAGCATGTTATACCTGGCATGATTATCTGATCTATTTTGAAAATAAATGTATAATCCGTTTATCTGCATTATAACATGCCATATTTATATGATGCATTGCATCAGGGTGGGTTTTATGAAGAGAATGGAGTATCTGTAGGGCTTTATGAGCCTGATATCTAGCAGCTACACTGTATACTTATGATATGTGTTGCATTGCGGTACCTTATGGTGTGTAGGGATGGATGAGACGATTGTATCCCCATATATGGTGTGCAGAGATGGGTGGGTCGATTTTATCCCCACATAGTGTATTGGGTTGGACGGAGTTGGTGTGCTGGGCTGGTAGGCATATTCTGTTGATCTGATCTGTTTTACATGCTATATCTAAGATGGGCTGAAGCCCTAAGACTATATCTGATAATGATTCTGTTAGGGCCCAGGCCCAAAGTATGATTGTATTCTGTTATCTGTTTGCTTGCATGCTATACTGTGGGAATGTACACACTGAGTTGCGAAAACTCACCCCTTTATTTATTTATCTGTTCAGGTAATCCCCAGTAGTATGTGGATCGGTGCAGAGGAGGACTCGACAATGACCACGTCTGCATACATTTTGGTTATGACTTTTACTTTGGTTTATTTATTATTTGCTAAGGGTTGATGTGATTTTGGATTTTAATTGGGTTTTGAACTGTGGATGTGGATTATAAAATACAACATCAATATTATGGTTTTTCCTAAAATAAACTGAGGATTTTCATAAATAAAAATAAGTTCTCAAGATAATAATCAATAATTGAGTTTCAAACACTTCCGTGATAAAGAAACGTTTTCAAAATAATACGACTTTTTCTTCATGATTTACGACAAAGTAAAAGACAACAACTGGCGTGGTTTATGAATCAAAATGATTTAGTTAAAACACTCTCATATGACATCGCCAAATTCAGCCATAACGTCTACGTCAAGTTTGGGGTGTTACATTTAGTGGTATCAGAACAGGGTTCAAAACTCGGCTGTAAATTTTGGGTTCCAAAATTTGTTTTAAAGAATTAGTTTCGAATGTTTTTCAAAATACTCTGATCAAGTATGTGGTTCATCGAGTCTCCGGCGCCAATCCTGTAAGTTTCTAAAACTCTGTTTAGAATTGTCTGAAAGCATGCTTAGAATTCTGTCTGAATCTGTTTGGAAATACTGTTGTATACTGTAAAACAACTGTAGGTAGTAAACTCTATCGAA
Source organism: Gossypium hirsutum (assembly GCF_007990345.1). NCBI lineage: Eukaryota > Viridiplantae > Streptophyta > Magnoliopsida > Malvales > Malvaceae > Gossypium > Gossypium hirsutum. Next base: position 12,692,838 of record NC_053430.1, read on the forward strand.
ACACTCTAGGTAGTGTAAACTAAAACCTGTAGGAAACTGCGACTTGCAATAATAGACTTTCAATACGCTGATAAACTCTTTTGCATAAAATATTTGATAACAATTATCGAAACTGTAAACTGATTTGTATAATTTTTTTAATACAAATTAATTCCATAGTTACTATGAGCACACGTGGTACTCATGGACTGGATACTGGAGGCCGAGGTAGAGGCCGTAGAGGGATTCAAGCTGAGTCATTCGCATCTGATATGATCCCTAATCTGGACACTAGCGAGACGCCGGTGTCACCTATTACTGAGACTGGTACTAAGTCTCAAAATTGTGCAGCTGGGGACGACGCACTGTCCCAAGCTATGCTGCAGATTCTAGAGAGGGTTGCTGTGGCTAATACTAGATTTGGAGGCCGTAGGTCGGTTATGGAACGACTCCGGTCCAATGGGGTTGAGATATTTAGGAGCATCGCTGGAGTTGCTCCTAATGTGGCTGAGTACTGGATGGAGGCTACAGAGCGTATTATGGATGATGTGGACTTCACTGTCGAGCAGAAGCTTAAGGGGGCTATTTCATTGCTTCGCGATGAAGCATATCAGTGGTGGCTGACGGTTAGAGATGGTACGCAGCCTGAAAGTCTGACGTAGGATTTGTTTAAGACGGCTTTCCAGGGCAAGTATGTGGGAGCCAGCTATATCGACACTAGGAGGAGTGAGTTCCTGAATCTTACTCAGGAAGATCATACCGTGGCCGAGTACGAGGCCGACTTTCTGAGGTTGAGCGGTTATGCACGGGGCATGGTGGCAACTGAGTACGAGTACTGTGTTCGTTTTGAGAACGGCCTGAGGGATAACTTGAAGGTCCAGATAACTCCGCAGAGGGAGCGTAAGTTTACTGTATTGATCGAGAAGGCCAAGATTACGGAGGAGGTTAAGCGCGCTAAGCGTCAGAACCGTGATAGAGGGAAGGCTAAGAGGGATACAGAGCCTTCGAATGTTGGGATGAGGCCTAGAAAAAAGGCCAGATCTAGTGGGCCCGTGAGAGTTGGGCCTACGGTTGCACTTACTGGGGTGGTGATTTGCCAGCTTTGTGATAGACGCTATTCGGATGAGTGTTGGAGGTCTATTAGAGCTTATTTGAGGTGTGAGTCGACTGAGCATCGAGTTAAGGATTGTCTACTGAGGGGTAATCAGATCCAAGCCCTGGTCGCTAAGACTGCACAGCCGCCGAGAGAGGTACAGCAGCCACCTAGGGGCCAAGGACAGGCTAGGGGTAGTAACAGTATGAGTCGAGGTCAGAGAGCGCCAGACAGAGATGTTAGGCTGACTGAGGCAAGGTAGCCTGCACTTGTCTATGCTGCACATTGTCGTGAGGATAGAGATGCTCCGGACGTCATCATGGGTATGTTTTTAATTCTTGATGTACCTTATATTGCACTGATAGACATAGGCTCTACACATTCCTACGTTGCATGTTCTGTGTCTGAGGCTCTGGGAATACCGCATGAGAGCACTTCTAGTGAGATTTCAGTGGTAAGTCCATTGAGGTAGTCCATTAGGGTTAGTAAACTGTTCAGAGACGTTCCGTTGGAAGTCCAAGGGACGATATTTCTGGCTGATTTGATAGAACTATAGTTTGGGGAGTTCGACTTAATTGTGGGTATGGACTGGCTAGTGAAGCATCGTGTAAGTCTGGATTGTGCTGAAAAGAGGATTGTTCTGAGGATCGAGGAGGATAATGAGATAGTCGTTATTGGAGAACGACGGAATTATCTGAATAATGTGATATCTGCGTTGGTAGCAGAGAAGCTTGTGAAAAAGGGATGTGAGGTATACTTGGCCTATATCAGTGTTCCTGATTTTGTGGACTCTTCGGTTAAGGACATACGTATTGTGAAGGACTTTTCAGATTTTTTCCTAAGGAATTACCGGGATTGCCTTCGAGTCGTGAGGTAGAATTTGGTATTGAGTTGATTCCTGGTACAGCTCCGGTGTCTATTGTCCCTTATTGAATAACACTAAAGGAGCTGGCAGAACTTAAGGCTCAAATTCAAGAGCTATTAGATCGTGGGTTTATTTGTCCTAGTGTGTCTCCATGGGGCGCGCCAGTTCTGTTCGTGAAGAAGAAAGATGGTACGATAAAGATGTGTATCGACTACCGTCAGTTGAATAAGTTGATGATTAAGAATAAATACCCATTTCCGATAATTGACGACTTTTTTGACCAGTTTAGAGGGGCATTAGTGTTCTCAAAGTTCGATCTACGATCTGGTTACCATCAGTTGAGAGTAAAACAGGCCGATGTGCATAAGACAGCATTTAGGACTCAGTATGGACATTACGAGTTCCTAGTTATGCCCTTTGGATTGACTAATGCACCAACGACATTTATGGACTTGATGAACTGTGTCTTTTAGCCCTACTTGGATCAGTTTGTGGTGGAGTTCATCGATGACATCTTGGTGTATTCTATGTCTGAGGATGAGCACGATGAGTATTTAAGAGTGGTTCTACAGATTCTTCGTGAGAAATAGTTGTATGCGAAGTTCACAAAGTGTAAGTTCTGGCTTAGAGAGGTAACCTTTTGGGGGTATGTGGTTTCTGCTGAGGCGATTCGAGTAGATCCTCGTAAGATTGAGGCTGTGTTGGATTGGAAACAACAAATGTGTCTGAGATTCGTAGTTTTCTGGGACTGGCAGGATATTATCGATTTTTCGTAGAAGGGTTCTCCTTGATCGTAGTGCCATTGACTAAGTTACTGCGTAAATGAGTTCTTTTTGTCAGGATTGACGTACAGCAGGAGAGCTATAACACCCCCTACACATATCCGTCGCCGGAATAGAGTAGAGGCATTACTGAGAAGCACGAAACACTTACAGATAATTTAAATACATTTTCATAACAACTTGTCTCAATTCCATACTATTTCATATTTAAGTTTTATTCACCAAAGTATTTGAAATATCATCTTTATGCAAATAGCATACATGAGGTACATAATTCCATAATCATGAATGAACACATTTATCAAACATATTCCATTTTTTTATATATATCATAGTTTCATATTTCCATGTATCAATTACCATCACTTCCTCGTATTTCAGACAAATACGTGTAACAATTCATAAATATGCAATTCACTAACTCTTCTGCCAATCACAATTTAAATTTCCAAATCACTTATTGAGCCCAATTTCAATGTTCACTAAAATCTATCATATAAATTTGGATGTACGTATTCATCAATAAATTCCATGTACAGATATCATCATCTCATATTTCCACATACATTTACTTTCCACATTTATGAATTCAAATAGCATATACAAGACATACCAATGTATTTCAAGTACGTTTTCATGATATTTCATTTCGAACTTAGATTATTTCATACTAGAAGTTTTCTCATTAACTCATTTGGAATACCAATTCATACGAATAATACACTCAAGGCATAGAAATATATAATCACAAATGAACTCACTCATCAACCAAGTTTTATGCTCATGTCTTATCAACTCGTATTTCCTTATGTCACATAATTCCATGTAATACTTACCAAACTTCTTCAAATTAGTGAACATCTTACGGAATTGGTCTACACCGGTATGCACTGAATTTCACTGATAATCACTGATGCCATAGCATAGCTATGGTCTTTTCACTAGAATGCCATAGCTCAGCTATGGTCTTATATCTTATACACATATCACACCGACGCCATATCCCAGATATGGTCTTACACAGAAATCACTTGTCACTTGTAGCCGAAGCTACCACTATTCACTGATCAGGTAGCCGGAGCTACCATTTTTCACTGATCAAATTACTTATTATCAAATTAGGAAACGTCTTACGAAATTGAGTACGCCATTGCTGAGTGCCACAATTCACAACTTAGTATGGTTTTCCTCATTGAAATACCATACCTACATTTCATAACTCGGTATAGAGAACATCATACCTACTTTTCATGCTCGGTATGGAAAATACCATACCTATATTTCATAACTCAGTATAGACGATGCCATACTTACGTATCATAGCTCAGTATGGACGACGTCATACCTACGTTTCATAGCTCGGTATGGACGATACCATACCTACGTTTCATAGCTCAGTATGGAAATACCATACCTATGTTTCACAACTCGGTATGGTTAATACCATACCTATGTTTCAAACTCGGTATGGATGATACCATACCTACGTTTCACAACTCGGTATGGATGATACCATACCTACATTTCACACTTTGCCATGGACCAACCACGGTCTTTTCCGTCAATTTATCTTGTCATTGAACTGAAGTGCTCAATTTGATCATTTATTCAATTTTCATGCTCTTACATTATTCACGATTTTATCATCAATACATATGAAATAACACATCATGAAATTCATAAAATTAACAAATGATCATTAAAATTTAGCCATATAAACTCAGAAGTTTGATTTTTGTATTATAACGACAATCATAGTTTCATAATAAATATTCCAAATAAAACATTATATCATTTCTAATTCAACACTTATCGATTATAATCGGGCATGTGATCAATTTATACACGAGTCATTCATATATATATGTATATTTTTCTTCCTCCTCCTCCTCTCCATCCACATCCTTAGTATAAATAACACACTTGTAAGTAACATTATCCATAATTTTCACTATTTACTTATGTGAATACCCAAGCTATTTATCCGTGTCACAATCACTAAACTATTTTTATCTTGACCTAAAGAACTCAAAATTAAGATCTATAAATTTTCCCAGAAACTAGACTCATATGTATTCTTATCATAAAAATTTCATACTTTTTGGTTGGGCCAATTAATACAGTTTATTCATTGAAGTCTCCCCTATTCTGCTGTCTGACAGTTCGACCCTTCTTCACTAAAAATTAATTATCTCCTCGTACAGGATTCGAATGATGTTCCTATTTGTTTTTTTTTTTGAAATTAGACTCATTCAGGATTCTAAAAATATAAATTTAAGCCCCTAATTATTTTTATCCAATTTTTGATGATTTTACAAAGTCAGAACAGGGGAACCCGAAATCATTCTGTCCTTGTCTCACAAAATTTATCATATCTCATGATTTGCAATTCCATTGCTTACATAATTTCTTTTAAAAGAAACTAGACTCAATAAGCTTTAATTTCACATTTTATTTATCCTCTAATTCAATTTCTATAATTTTTGGTAATTTTTCAAAGTTAGACTATTGTTGCTGTCCAAAACAGTTTTAGTGCAAAATGTTATTTCCATTTTGCCCCAAATTTCACAATTCATACAATTCAGTCCTTGCTCAATTAACTCCTCAATTAAGATAATTTTCTCAATTAATACTTTTCCTAGACTTTATAAGTTATTTCATAACTATTGAAATTCAGAATTTCCACATAAACTCTAAATTCAAAGTCTTTTACAATTAGGTCCCAAACATTCACTTTCTATTCAATTCTTTCAATAAAATCAGCATATAAACAATTTAAAGCTCTAATTCAAATCATTATATACTTTCAGCACATATTCATAGAAACTTTAAATCTCTTTCATAGAATCAAAAACTAATGAATTCAACAAGTGGACCTAGTTGTAAAAGTCACAAAAACACAAAAATTTCAAGAAATAATCAAGAATTGAACTTACTTGAAGTAAAAATATGAAAAAAAGCTTAAGGGAACTCTTCCATAGCGTTTTTGCTGATGATAATGCAAAAAAATAAAGAGAAATCTAGATACTTCCACTTTAGTCCTAGCTTTTTTAAGTAAATTTTTGCAATTTTTCAATTTTACCCTTAATTCTCCTTATTTCTTGCTGATTTCATGCCCTTGCCGTCCAGCCCAAATAGACCTTTGGTCTATTTTCCTTTTAAACCCTCTTTCTTTTATCATTTAAGCTATTTAATCATTTCTCACAATTTTACATTTGATACAATTTAGTCCTTTTTGTTTAATTAACTATCAGAACTTTAAAATTTCTGAGGTCTCGATACCTCGTTTTCAATTCTAATTATTTTAATATTTATTTTTAGTAGACTATTCACTATTTCAAAATTTTTCCTAACTTTACATTTAACTTATACTCACTAAATTAATAATATTTCCTACTCATTTTTCAGATTTAGTGATCTCGAATCACTGTTCCGACACCACTGAAAATTAGACTGTTACAAGAGCTTTGAGAAGCTCAAGACAGTTTTGACTCGGGCTCCAGTTCTGATACAGCCTGAGCCTGGTAAAAATTTCGTGGTGTACAACGACGCGTCACATGTGGGTTTGGGTTGCATTCTGATGCAAGACAATAGGGTAGTTACTTATGCATCTCGTTAGCTCAAGACTCACGAGGCTAATTATCCAACGCATGATTTGGAGTTGGCTACAGTCGTCTTTGCATTAAAGATTTGGAGGCATTATCTGTATGGAGAGAAGTGTACCATCTACACTGATCACAAGAGCCTCAAGTATCTCCTCACTCAGAAGGAGTTAAATCTTAGGCAGCATCGATGGGTTGAGCTACTCAAGGACTATGACTGCAGTATTGAGTATCACCCTGGTAAGGCCAATATGGTGGCGGATGCGTTAAGCCATAGGGCTATAACCGATCTGAGAGCGATGTTCGCTCGATTGAGCCTCTTTGACGATGGGAGTATCCTGGTTGAGTTGCAGGTTAGAACAACGTGGCTAGTTCAGATTAAGGATAAGCAGTTAGGAGATAAGTCTCTTACGTTGCAATTTCGTCAAATTGAGGCTGGAACTGCTACTGATTTTGGGATTGACAGTGATGGGATATTGCACTTCCGAGGTAAGATCTGTGTACCAAATGATGAAGATTTGAGACTGTCGATTCTGAGGGAGGCGTATAGTAGTTCTTACGCTATACACCCTGGTAGAAACAAAATGTATAAGGATCTCCGAGAGTAGTACTGGTGGCCAGAGTTGAAGCGTGAGGTGACCGATTTTGTTGCTCTCTGTCTGACGTGTTAGCAGGTTAAGGCCGAGCATCAGTTGCCTTTGGGGTTGCTGTAGCCGGTTAAGATACCGATGTAGAAATAAGAGCGAGTAACGATGGACTTCATTAGTAGGTTGCCTCTAACGATGAAGTAGGTTGCCTCTAACGCCCACCAAGAAGGACTCTGTTTGGGTCATCGTGGATTGATTGACCAAGTCTGCACATTTTATTCCGGTTAAGACAGACTTCTCGATGCAAAAGCTAGCTAAGCTCTACATTTCTGAGATAGTGAGGTTGCATAGGGTTCCTGTTTCGATCATCTCCGATAAGGATCCTCGTTTTACTTCTCGATTTTGGCAGAAATTTCATGAGTCTTTGGGCTCTCGTCTTGACTTCAGTACTACTTTTCATCCTCAGGCAGATGGTCAGTCGAGAGGGTGATTCAGATACTGGAAGATATGTTGAGGGGTTGTGTTATGGATTTCCGAGGTAGTTGGAAGGAGTACTTGTCGTTGGAAGAGTTTGCTTACGATAACAGTTATCAGTCTAGTATTCAGATGGCACCGTATGTGGCACTTTATGGTCGTAAGTGTCGTACTCCTTTGTGCTGGACTGAGTTGGGTGAGCGACTTGTTCTAGGTCCGGAATTGATCTCTGAGACTGAGGATAAGGTTCAGTTGATCCGAGAACGTCTGAAAGCGGCTTCTAATAGGCAGAAGTCTTATGCTAATTTAAAGAGGAAAGACATTGAGTATTCTGTGAGGGACTTGGTCTTTCTTAAAGTTTTACCGTGGAAAAAGGTTCTGAGGTTCAGATGCAAGGATAAGTTGAGTCATCGGTTTATTAGGTTGTACCGGATTCTGAAGCGAGTGGGGCCAGTCGCATATCAGTTGGAGCTACCTCAAGAGTTGGATCATATACATGACGTGTTCCACGTCTCGATGTTGAGACGCTATCGCTCTGATCCCACACACATTGTGCCTGTGGAGGAGATTGGGGTTAGACCAGACCTGACGTTCGAGGAGGAGCCAGTTTAGATTTTGGATCACGACGTCAAGGTTCTGCATAGGAAATCTATTCCTTTGGTGAAGGTGCTGTGGAGGTAGCACTGAGGAGGCTACTTGGGAGCCAGAGGATTCAATGCGTTAGTAGTATCCTTACCTTTTCTGACCAGGTAAAATTCGAGGACGAATTTTCTGACCGGGTTTGGGGTGTTACAGAACTAGTTTTTGTTTTGATTATCTAACTTTAAAAGGTTGCAATTAAATTACCCCAGCTATTTGGGATTATGTTTTTTTGTCACTCGAGCATTAAATTTTTTGAAGTTGGGTGGCCAAAATGAAAACTTATACATAATTGAGTGACTAAAGATGTACTTTACCCTTAATAAAAATATCAATTGAATATTTGTTGTTTTTTATCTTAATGTCAACTGTGGTTGTCAGAATCGAACTAAATGGACCGATTAAACAGGTTGAATTGAGAACTGATGGTCTAATCAATTCAATCGATACTATAAAATTGGAGGAGTGAACTGGTGCAAAACTTGTTAAACTGATCAAAACGATTAAAAATCAATTGAACTGATTTAAGCAAGTTGAAATATTTAATTTTGTTGTTGTAATTTATAAAATAAATGCTTATGTTTATAGTATTGTTTATTTATGCATATTAATTTTTTATACTAATCATGTTTTCTTCATTTATGTTCATGAACAAACTCGCTCATTTATATAATTAATAAATTACTATTGCTTGTGTGTTTTTTTATATCTAATAAAATAGATAAGCATATTTACTTTTATTATTCATGATTAGATTTATAATTGTTTGCAGATAAGTTTGATCTTATATTCATAAATATGTTGGAAAAAAATTTCGTTTAATGTTAACTTAAACGAATAATTAAGAGCACACATTATTTTAAATAAACAAACACGAATAGAATTTTAAAATTCTGAATGAACCTAACCGATCACAAACAAATTCAAAAATAAATAAATAAACATGTACTCTAAACATAGAGAGATATGTTTATATTAATTACAAAATTTTCACAAATATAAATCTCGTTATAATAGTTTGATTTTTTTTAATAAGAGGCTATAATAGTTTAATTAATGTGTGGCTTTGATAGAAAATTTATAGAAATTTTATGATATAAACATAGTTTTTTAAAATATTCAAATAAATATATTAAAAAATTTAACTATGGGATGCATGGGTAATAATAAAATAATGGTATGTACAACAATTTTAGTTTACAAAGGTTAAATTCAAAGTTAAAATTTATACCTTAAAATATTGGTCAAATAACTCAATCATATTTTTTTAACATGCATAATGATAAATTAGTCCCTTGCTAATTCCATTCATTTCTTTTAGTTAATTTTGGCCATTAGCCTTTCAAAAAGAGTAAAATTACTTTTCTTTGATGAAATGTTGACTAAAACATTTTTTTAATGATATTAATGTGACAACCCGTGTACCAGTCTACGTATGCTTCATGCTAACATGACATTGTTTGTCTTATATGTCATATAAAAATAATTTCAAATTTATAAAATATCAAAATAAAAATTCCAAAAATATATATAAAACGTTCATAAAAATACAAAAAAAAATTAAGTACATGTGGATTATCATGTTTAAAATTTTAACGTTTTAATCAGTATTTTCGTTAAAAAAACAATTTAACTCTTTTTAAAAAAGTTAATAGTCAAATTTAATTTTTTTTAAAAAGTTGAGAGCCAAATTTAACTAAAAAAATAATGACCAAATTGATAAAAGATATAAATAATAAGTGTTAAATTTATCATTATACCATTTAAAAACCAAACTTATTATTTTTTAGACAAATTTAATTGAAAATAATGTCAGCACACCCACATTTGTTACATGTTTAATATCTCTTAACTAAGGTTTAAATTTTGAATTTTATGGATAAAAAAAAAGCTATGTGAGAGTAGTCCTTTATATAAAGACTCAGTTTAGCTTGATTTCAGATTTAATTGGAATTTAATATAGTTAGGTAAAAAGTATTATGGAGGTCTTTATATTAAGAGTTGGATTGCATTTTGCTTCCTTTATTAAAAAAATTGGGCACGTTAGATTAAAGAGTAAATTGATTATTTCTATTAAAAATTTAATATATTTTTTGTAACCACCTTAACCCGGCCTAGACGGTAGACCCAAGCCCAAAAGGTCACATTACTCACCAAAGTGATCCTGTCTTTTCTTCAAATCTATTCTCAATTCCAAACTTGTTTTATAAAAGCGAATATCTCATATTAATCAATTAAAAACTAACATTAACTAAGCAATGGAAAATTAATCAATAATCTTTGTATAATAAATTAATCATATTCTAAAATCATTGTCAATAAGTAATATTAAGTAAGAACTATTCCGTCTATATAAATACCTATAAATAACATGCATCCTAATTAATGTGATTAAAAGTAATTGTCTTATACCATAGTTTTTTAATAAAATAAAACGATAATCATAATAATAATTCATTGGTGAGAATAAGTCGAGCCCTTCTGCATGTCAAGTCCGCATCCTAGTTCGTTGGGTTATCTAAAAAGATGGAAAATAAGGGAGTGAGCTTAACAGGCTCAGTGGGAGACCCTTTACAATAAATCCAATCAATATTCGAACATGCAGGTCAATCATAATAATTATACTTACATAAAAATCCTAACAAATCGATAATTCAGTGTTCATTACTCTAGATCAGTAGAACAATCAACATACTAACGAATTTAATGCTGTAACATAATTATGCACAATTATTATTTTGGATGTTCCATCATGTATTTTCTCATGTGAATGCAAAGTATGTTCATGCAACAGTCGTATAACTTATCATATGACATTTGAAATTCCTACCCTTGACCACTAGCTCTCCAAATAGGGAGTTCCTTAGAACCCCCTCTACCTTTTCACTCCTCTTATACATATAAGTACAAACAAGCTATCGTATGGTTGAGGATCCACAATTCCTCGCAAATGAAAGCTGTCAGAGAAAATTGTGGATGTTCGATACATATAGTCGCAATTGGAATCTATTAACTTGTGAATACACAGCGGACGATCATATAACATAAATGCAATATAAACTGTCGTACCTTCCACCTTTCATAATCCACCCCATGAATATGCAAAACAATTAGATCTTATAGTTGGATTTGTAACACCCCCAAACCCGGCCTAGACGCTATGACCGAATCTGGCAGCTTCACATGTGAGTGCTTTTTAGAAAAACCTTAGCAAGTTAAAAGTCGTTCAATTTGTTATCTTTACTTAAGTCGTGAAATCTCTATTCCAAATATTATGTGAAAACATTTCATTAACGATGAAGCTAAAACATCATTAATTCATAAATCAATAATTTAACAAATTAAAATCCCCAAAATAAATCCAAAATAAATATTTAAATAAAGCAGACAGAATAAAGTGTTACTCAAAAATCCGTAAATGTCTACCAATAGTCACCATCGAGCCCTCCGTCACACCAATCCATCTACTGCTGGAGATTACCTGAACAGATAAATAAATAAAGAGGTGAGTTTTCACAACTCAGTATGTACATCCCCACAAAAAACATGCATACAAACAGATAACAAAATACAGTTATTCGGCCTCAGGTATATAGATATCGCATGCATAACAGATCGGATATCAAAAATATCATGCCCACCAACCCTGCACACCATCTCCGTCTAATCCAATACACCATGTAAGGATAAAATCGACCCACCCATCCCTGCACACCGTTTATGGGGATATAATCGACCCATCCAACCCTACACACCATAAAGTACTGCGTCGCAGCACATATCATAAGTATGCAGCTTAACTGCCAGATAACGGGCTTTTGAAGCCCTTCAGGTACTCCCTTCACTTCGTCAAACCCACTCCGATGCAATGCATCATACAAGCATGACATGCTATAATGCAGACAAACAGATCATACCTTTATTGATTTATCTGTTCAGGTAATCCCCAGCAGTAGATGGATCAGTGTGACTGAGGGCTCGATTTTGACCACTGGTAGACATTTACGGATTTTTGAGTAACACTTTATTTTGTCTGCTTTATTTAAATATTTATTTTGGGTTTATTTTAGGGATTTTAATTTGTTAAATTATTGATTTATGAATTAATGATGTTTAGCTTCCGCGTTAATGAAATGTTTTCACTTAATATTTGGAATAAAGATTTCACGACTTAAGTAAAAATAATAAATTGGATGACTTTTAACGTGCTAAGGTTTTTCTAAAAAGCACTCACATATGATGCCGCCAGATTCGACCATAACGTCTAGACCAAGTTTGGGGGTGTTACATTTAGTGGTATCAGAGCCAGGTTCAAAATCCGGTTGGGAATTTTGGGTTCCAAAATTGGTTTTAGAGAAACACTTTTGAATGTTTTCAAATACCCTGATTAAGTATATGGTTCACCGACTCTCCGGCGCTGATCCTGTAAGTTTCTAAAACTTTGTAAGAAATTGTTTGAAAGCATGCTTAGAATATACTGAATTCTTGTTTGAAAATACTAATGTTTGCTGTGAAACTACTGTAGTAGTATGCTTATTGAAACACTCTAGGTAGTGTAAATTAAAAACCATAGTAAACTACGACTTGCGTTAACAGAATCTGAGTACTCTAATAACTCTTCTACATAAAATACCCGATAACAACTATCGAAACTGTAAACTGACTTGCATAAAATTTTTTAATATAGATTAATTCGAAATTACGATGAGCACACGTGGTACTCGTGGACGGGGTATTAGAGGCCGAGGTAGAGGCCATAGAGGGATTCGAGCTGAGTCCTTTGCATCTGATACGATCCCTAATTTGGACACAGCGAGACGCCGGTGTCACCTGTTACTGAGACTGGTGCTGAGTCTTAGGACCGTGCAGCTTGGGATGACCCATTATCCCAGGCCATGCTGCGAATCCTAGATAGGGTCGCTGGAGCTAATGCTGGATCTAGATACCGTGGTTCGGTTACGAAACGACTTCAGTCTAATAGGGCTGAGGTATTCAAGGGCATCGCTGGAGTTACTTCTAATATGACTAAGTACTGGATGGAGGCCACGAAGCGTATTATGGATGATCTGGATTTTACTGCCGAGCAGAAGCTCAAGGGGGCTGTTTCGTTGCTTCGCGATGAAGCATATCAGTGATGGCTAACAGTTAAGGATGACACTCAGCTTGACAGTCTAACGTGGGATTTGTTTCAGACGGCTTTCCAGAATAAGTATGTGGGAGGCCAGTTACACCGACATTAAAAGGCGTAAGTTACTAAATTTTACTCAGGAAAATCGTTCAATAGCCGAGTATGAGGCTGACTTTTTGAGGCTAGACCGTTATGCACGAGGCATGGTGGTGACTGAGTATGAGCACTGTTTTGGTTTTGAGGACGGCATTAGGGATAACTTGAGGGTCCTGATAACTCCGCAGAGGGAGTGTCAGTTTGCCGTATTGGTCGAAAAGGCCAAGATTGCGGAGGAGGTTAAGCGTGCTGAGCACCAGAACCGTGACAGAAGGAAGGCTAAGAGGGATCTAGAGTCTTCGAATGCTAGGGTGAGGCCTGGGAAAAAGGCCAGATATGATGGGCCCTTGAGAGTTGGGCCTATTGTTGCACTTGCTGGGGTGGCGATTTGTCAGCTTTGTAATAGACGCCATCTGGGCGAGTGTTGGAGGTCTACTGGAGCTTGTCCTAAATATGGATCATTTGAGCATCGTGTTAAGGACTGTTCATTGAGGACTAATCAGATGCAAGCTCCAGCTACTGAGACTGCACAACCGCCGAGGGGAGTTCAACAGTCACCTAGGGGCCGAGGTTAGGCTAGGGGTGGTAATGGTATGGGCCGGGCAGAAGTGCTGGGCCGAATGAGGCGAGGCAGCTTGCACTTGTCTATGCTGTACGTCGTCGTAAGGATGGAGATACTCCGGACATTATCACGGGTACGTTTTTTATCCTTAACATACCTTATGTTGCACTGATAGACATAGGCTCTACACATTCCTACGTTGCATGTTCTGTGTCTGAGACTTTGGTAATACCATATGAGAACACTTCTAGTGAGATTTTAGTGGTGAACCTGTTGGGGCAATCTATTAGGGCTAGTAAACTATTCAGAGATGTTCCGTTGGAAGTCCAAGGGACGATATTTATGGCTGATTTGATGGAACTTTTGTTTGGGAAGTTCGACTTAATTCTTGGTAAGAACTGGTTGGTGAAGCATCGTGTAAGTTTGGATTGTGCTGGAAAAAAGGTTATTCTGAGGACCGATGAGGATAATGAGATAGTCATGATTGAGGAACGATGAGATTATCTGACTAATGTGATATCTGCATTAATTGCAGAAAGGTTGGTAAGGAAGGGGTGCTAGGCGTACTTAGCGTATATCAGTGCTGCTGATTCTAAGAACTCTTTAGTTAAGGACTTCCGAACAGTGAGAGACTTTCCAGATATTTTTCCAGAGGAATTACCAAGATTTCCTCCCAGCCGTGAGGTAGAATTTGGGATTGAGTTGATTTCTGGTACAGCTCCGGTATCTATCGCCCCTTACCGAATTGCACCGGAGGAACTGACGGAACTGAAGGCTCAAATTCAAGAGCTATTGGATCGTGGGTTTATTCGTCCCAGTGTGTCTCTGTGGGGAGCACTTTTTTTGTTTGCAAAGAAGAAGGACGGTACAATGAGGATGTGTATCGACTACTGTCAATTGAACAAGTTGATGATTAAGAATAAGTACCTACTTCCGAGGGTAAACGACTTATTCGATTAGTTCAGAGGGGCTTCAGTGTTTTTTAAAATTGATCTGCGGACATGTTATCATCAGTTGAGGGTTAAGGAGGCCGACGTGCGTAAGACGACATTTAAGACTCGTTATGGGTATTATGAGTTTCTAGTCATGCCTTTTTGGGTTGACTAATGCACCAGCAGCATTCATGGACTTGACGAACTGTGTGTTTCAGCCCTACTTGGATCAATTTGTGGTGGTGTTCATTGATGACATTTTTGGTGTATACTAAGTTTGAGAACGAGCACGACGAGCATTTAAGAGTGGTTCTATAGATTCTTCGTGAGAAACGGTTTTATGCAAAGTTCAACAAATGTGAGTTCTGGCTTCAGGAAGTGACATTTCTGGGTCATGTAGTTTCTGCGGAGGGGATTCAAGTGGATCCTCGTAAGATTGAGGTGGTGTTGGATTGGAAACGGCCGAAGAGTGTGCCGAAAATCTGTAGTTTTTTAGGACTGGCAGGGTATTACTGACGTTTTGTAGAGGGGTTCTCGTTGATCACAGCACCGTTGGCTAAGTTGTTGCATAAAAGAGTTTTTTTCGTTTAGACTGACCCGCAGCAGGAGAGCTTCGTGAAGCTCAAGACAGTTTTGACTCAGGCTCTAGTTCTGATACAACCTGAGCCTGGTAGGGACTTTGTGGTTTACAGTGATGCATCACATGTGAGTTTGGGTTGCATCTTGATACAAGACGGTAAGGTAGTTGCCTATACGTCTCGACAGCTTAAGACTCACGAAGCTAAATATCCGACACATGATTTGGAGTTGGCTGCAGTGGTCTTTGCATTGAAGATTTGGAGGCATTACCTGTATAGAGAGAAGTGTACCATCTACACTGATCACAAGAGGCCCAAGTATCTCCTCACTCAGAAGGAGTTAAATTTTAGACAGCGTCGATGGGTTGAGTTGCTCAAGGACTACGATTGCAGTATTGAGTATCACCTTGGAAAGGCCAATGTGACGGCCGATGCACTAAGCCGTAGGGCTGTGAACGATCTGAGAGCAATGTATGCTCGATTGAGTCTTTATGACAACAGAAGTTTTCTAGCAGAGCTACAAGTGAAGCCGACATGGATTGAATAGATTAGAGATAAACAGTTAGAGGATAAGACTCTTGAGATGCGATTTCGTCAGGTTGAGACTGGGACTACTATAGATTTTGGGCTGAATAATGATGGGGTATTGTGCTTCCAAGGTAGGATCTGTGTACCTAATAATGAGGATTTGAGGCGGTTGATTTTGAGGGAAGCGCACAGTAGTCCTTATGCTATGCATCCTGGTGGAAACAAGATGTATAAAGATCTTCGAGAGTTGTACTGGTGGCCAGGGTTGAAACGTGAGGTTACTGACTTCATTGCTCACTGTTTGACGTGCCAGCAGGTTAAGGCTGAGCATCAGTTACCGTTGAGTTTGCTACAGCTAGTTAAAATACTGATGCGGAAATGAGAGCCAGTAACGATGGACTTTGTAGCCAACCAATTTTGCCCAGGCCCATTTAATTTATTTATAAATAAACGCAAATAAATAAATAAAGTCCAAGACTAAATAGTCTAAAAAAGTCCATTTACAATTTTCAAAATACTAAATAAACCTACATCCCAACCCAGTTTACAAACAACCCAAAAGGGGCCCAAATGCAAAAAATGGCCTAATAGACCCGAATGAGCTAGATGCAGGTTTCATATTAGTGCCGCGGCAGTAGTTTTTACCCCAACTATCCGATTGCAAAGCAGGCCCAAAATAGTGAAGTTTCTGGAACATGCCAGACCTGCATGGCCTTCTTCACCGTACAGTAGTCCCGTGCTCCCATAGAACCTGCGAGAACAAAAAGAATAACAGAAATGCCAGCTAAAAATATGATTTACATTTTTTTCCTTTTTATTCAAAAAATCTAGCCTAAAGTTTGAAAGGTGAATCTCAGATTTATTCTTTATTTTCTTTGATTGATTCGCAGATTTAGCACGAATATACGAGGATGAACTCAAATCGACACCGATGAAAGCCTTGATATCACATATAGATACGGGCGAGGGTCGAACGATGTTGGGTTCATTTTATTAGTTTTCGTTTTTTTAAAAAAAATGAAATTGGTTCAAAGATTCTGTAAAAAAAAAAAAAAGAAAAAGGAAAGAATAGTCTACCATTTTTGTATGGGCGCGCATTGAATTTGATCGATGCTGGTCCATCGCCGTTTACCAAGCAAAATGAGGGATTCGGCAAACACTAAGAGCCCTAGCAATATTAATTTAGGGCTGCTGTTTTTTTTTTGTTAAAATGGATGGGCGATTGAAAAAAGAAAGGAAAAAGGGTCCAAAATCACCCATAAAGCCAAACGGCATCATTTGTTAGCCATGAAGGTCCGAGTATTGGCCTGAATTGTGGATCGGACCTGCGCCAATTTTGTATAAGTGAGAAATTTGCACGCTAAGTCCTCTGCATTTGCGTAGGGCTTCAATTGCATCTGTTTCGCTTTGTTTTGTTTTTTTAATTTAGCTTACTGATTTGAGCGTGTTTTCATTTTAATCCATGATACAGTACTGCGGTTTTTGGCTTGGGGAAAAATTTTTGGTCCTCATACATTTATATGCATCGAGCATTGGTCCATATTATGAACAATTTATTTGCAAATTATCCTCCCTGTTCTACTGCAATATTAATTTGGTCCTTTATTTGTACAATCGGTTAATTTAAAATACATTTAATATGTGTATGCCTTAATCCATGTTAATAAGTCTGTTTGCTACATTCGTATAATTATTTTTAGGTTGTTCTTTTTGACATTAGTTCTTATTTTTTTAAGTATTTTATATATATTTGTATACTAACCATTCGTTTTAGTTTTTTGTAATAACTATTATTTTGCATGTTGTAAATTTTTTTATATATTACATTATTTTAATACCTCATTAATAAGTGTTGTCAATATATTTATATACAAAAATTATTTAAAATATTTCTTGACTTATGTTTAATTTACATGTCTTTATGTACATATGATATTGTTTTGGAAATCCATCTTTGTATTTATAAAATTGTTATTTTGAAATATGTCTCCTTATTATGTTATTCTAGTATGTTATTTAGTATTTCTTTTAAGTATTTTTAAGCAAAATGGTATGTATATAATTTTTTAATTTCACATGTGTTTATTTTATACATAAGTTTTTAAATAAAAAAATCTATCATGTGTGTAGTACCTTGCCATTTATTATTATTTCTTCATATTAAGTATATTATTTAAATTATTATTAAACATATATTTAGTACTTATATTTAATTTACATATATTATATAAGCCATGTTATTCTTATACATATATTTTTTTTATAAACTTGTATAATTATGTTTCTAAATTTATTATGTATATAATCTATGATAAAATTAAGTCAATCTTATACTTCATATTTTAATTTAATATTACTTTGGACATACAATTATTTCTAAAATTTCTTCATATGTACATTACCCATATTAAATTATTTTTATTATAGTACGTGTTATTAATTTTGTATAACTTCATGTAAATATTTTTATGTATATATCTTCTTTTAAATTTATTCATGTGTATAATATATATATTTTTAAGGACCACATTTTAAATTGTATAATTTACTTATCGTATATATATTCATATTTTATTATCCTTATGTATGTATTATTTGTATGTACCATCAATCTAAATTAATTTGTTACATGTAAAATTATGTTATAAATTATTTGTTTTAAATCTCCCTTTATAAATATAGTTTTATAAATATCACCAAATTTATGTATTTTGTAAATATAGTTTTTTTTTACCTTTTTGTGTGTATGATTAGTTTTTTTTAAAAAAGGATTCGTTACATGTATAATTTATATATTTACTTATTTTTTTATATACATTATTAATTACATGCTATCTTTTACAAAATAATTATTTTCAAATTTATTTATATATACATGTTTTATAAATTTGCTATGAACATTATATCTTATCATGTGTTTTGTTTGTCTTTTACATTCTATATATTATTTAAGCTATCATGCACATTGTAAATCTCTAAATGAAATTGTCTTTAAAATATTTTATTGTCTTTAAAATATTTTGCATATTATTTGATTCAAATGTTTTATTCTATAATATTTATTTTAAATAAATCTCTAATTTTTATACAAGTTTGTCAACTTATAGTGTAGCGACGTAAAAATTTCTTCTTTTGGTCACTAATTGAGGCGATTTATTGGAAATTTAAAAACCGATTTTTGATTTTATTAAAAAAGGGAGTCGCCACCGATCATTTTTCCTAGGTGTGATCGGACACCTAATAAATCCTCTTTTTCAAAAGAAAATTTATTTTTTAAACCAAAAAGAAGGCCGAGTTTAGGTCTACGTTTAAAGCCAAAGAAAAAAATAGGGTTCGGGAGTCGATTACGCACGAGGAAGGTATTAGCACCCTCCCGACGCCCAAAATTGGTATCTCGTTAAACATGTGTTGTCTTAATTTTCAAAAATACGAGTTCAATGTGACATTTAATCATGATCCGATCAAAACACGAGAATTTTTATAATTTCGATTTCTTTTGAAAAGGATGTTCCGTTTTTTACACAAGCCGATTGATATTCACCCAACATAGCGATGAAATCTACGACTTAATGTTAAATCGGCGCGTTGCCTTATTTATTGAAATAAAAAAATGAATAAAAATAAAAAGAAAAAACTAATATCGATGTTGAAATAAGATGTGATCTGATAGGGGGACCGAAACAGTAATTATTCCTTCCCATCAAAACGCAGTACATCAGCGGGGACTAAATTGAAAATTGCGACAAACTTTGGGGCCAAATTAAAAATAAAAAATGACTTAATTGCAAAGTAAATAAAAAAAGCGGAATGGCTAAAAGCGCAACTAGTCCTTCCGTTAAAAAAACACGCGGATCCTAGGAGGGTCGGGCCGGGTCGATCCAGTCTAAGTCAAAACGACATTGTTTTGGGGTTTAATGGCCAACCCCAAGATGACGTCGTTTTGGAGGGCTATAAAAGGCCCATTTTCTTCAAAAAAATCATTTTTGCACTTGAAAGGAAAGAAAAAAAAAAGAGAGAGGGAGAGGGTGGGTGATTTTCGGCCACAAGGCCGGTCACCGTCCGGTCGCTGGACCGCCGTCGGTCGCCGTTAGAGCCACCGTACACGGCAGCCGGACCTCAAAAAAAACTCTTTTTCGGTAATTCTAAAATGGGTAAGCTTCTTTCTTTTATTTTTACTTTCGTATAAAAAACAAAATAAAATTAAAAGAAAAACAATAAACAAACAAAGAACTTAAAACGAGAATAGATAAAGGAACCTCTTTTGCTTTGATATTCGATTAATCTCTAAAAAAAAGAACCAGCCTCTCCAAAAAACTAGCCTTTACAATAACTCTTCTCATTGATTACTCTCCAAAAAAACCTCTCCAAAAATCCTTTACAATAACTTTCTCTCCAAAAACTTTTTTTTTTCCTCTCCTAAATACAAAATATGAGAAGGTTTATATAGCCATTTACAAAATATTTTTTTTATTGTTTATGTCTTCATTTGTAGGTACAAGTGGTGGTGGAGCAAGTGTGGCTAGTGGAGTAGGTAGTGGAGCAAGTGTGGCTAGTGGAGTTGGTGGTGGAGCAAGTGTGGTTAGTGGAGTTGGTGGTGTCAAAGGCTAGGATTTAGTTGAGAAAAGTTTAGGTTGTGGGCTAGGGTTTTTTATTTTGATTTGGGCTTAAGGTTTGGGCTATTGGGGTTTTGATATAAATTGGGCTTTGAGTAGTTAAGATTTTGGGTTTTAGGTTTAATTTTGGTGGGTCAGGTAAGGCTAAATTGGGTTTTGATGTAAATGGGTTAAAATTGGCCTACAACAGCTGCCCCTCTTTGCTTATTATCGTGTAATGAGAATAGAGCAAAGACACAAAGAAAGGCCAATTTTTCCCGGTATTACTAAGTATGGACTTCTTTAGTGCTCTTCTCATCCAGGTAGTCTCTTTCCAGTCCACCGCATCTTGTAGCTTTGGTTCAATCCACTGCAAATTCGGAGATATGCCTTGTAGCTTCAATCTACTCCAATGTAACTTCAAGGGTATGAGATTTGTGGCTTCGATCCGCTTCACTGTAACTTCAAAAAGATAAGATCTACGACTTCAACCTGTTCTTCTATTACTTCAGTGAGATAAGGTTTGAAGTCTTCTCTTCTGCAACTTTAGAAAGGCAAGATCTGATGTCCTCGATCAGCTCCACTGCAACTTCAGGGAGACAAAATCTTGTGTCATCAATCAGCTCCAATCTTTATTATTTATTCGGCATGTGATCTTGAGCTCAACTCATTTCTCGCAATATGAATTGACTCTTTAAAAATAGAAATTAAAATAGAAATTGAACATAGCTCAGTACGTGAGCCAAGGCTCAACTCACCTCTCGTAATATTAGTTGGTTTTTTTTTTTAAACTAATTTGAAAACAGATTTTGAAAATACTTCGACATGTGCCCCGAGGCTCAACTCATCTCTCGCAATATGAATTAATTTTTGAAAATATAAATTGAAAATACCTCAGCGTGTCTTAAGGCTAAACTCACCTCTCGCAATATGAGTTGATTGTTGAAAAATATAAATAGAAAAAAATAAATTGAAAATACCTCAGCATGTCCCGAGGCTCAACTCACCTCTCGCAATATGAGTTGATTTTTTTGAAAAGTAGAACTTGAAAAGCACCTCAGCGTGCCCTGAAGCTCAACTCACCTCTCGTAATATGAGTTGATTTTTGACAAACAGAAATTGAAATTACCTCAGCGTGCCATGAGGCTCAACTCACCTCTCGCAATATGAGTTGTGTTTTGACAAACAGAAATTGAAATTACCTCAGCTTGCCCTGAGGCTCAACTCACCTCTCGCAATATGAGTTGATTTTTGACAAACAAAAATTGAAATTACCTCAGCGTGACCTGAGGCTCAACTCACCTCTCGCAATATGAGTTGATTTTTGACAAATTGAAATTGAAATTACCTCAGCGTGCCCTGAGGCTCAACTCACTTTTCGCAATATGAGTTGATTTTTGACAAACAGAAATTGAAATTACCTCAACGTGTCTTGAGGCTCAACTCATTTCTCACAATATGAGTTAAATTTTGAAAATAGAAATAAAGACATCAAAATACTAAAACCTGTCATCTGGTGGAACTCAAGTGTCTTTTCCTTTGATTCAGTACAGCTATCATCACATCTTCTTGCTCTATTGGAGTACCTGTATATGTCATGCATGATGTTATCATGATATGCACATGTTGGTCTTAAATGCCCTTATGGCTACATAATTATGCTTTGCACCTTGGGTTTGTTTGTCATATGTCCTTTTTCTTCTTGATTTTTGATGATCTGTGTTCATTGCTTTGACTCTTGACTCTCTCTTCAGGCCCTGTACCCGTCCTCAAACTTCACGAGTAATCCATGTTTCTCAGATATCGCTCTTTTGCCCCTGGTTGAACTTTGTCCTTGCTTTGAGGTTCTTGTACTTATCCAATTCTTATCCGGTAATGCTTAAACATTTATTTTGTTTAGAGTATGTCATTTCACTATTTATCATGTAAATGAACCACATAATGAGATGCATGAAAATGGTCAGGTAGGGACAAAAGGATACCTCACATTTATTCATTTCAAATGTAGCAAACAAAGAAAGTTAACCAATGATAGTAAAAAAATGTCATAAAGAGAAAGGGGATCGCATTTCAACAAATACAAATGCTCTAGATATTCAGCGCATGAACTCTTCCACGTTCCTCAATCAAGAATCTTTTCGAGCATGGCTTCTTGCGTAGAAGATTTCGAGCTTTCAGAAATGCTTCAAATACTGTAGTCTCACTGGTTTAACCCACCATTCAAAACGCCTTGCTTTTTAAGCCAGTGTTTGCTTCATTAGAACGCCCTTTCGGGTTTTTATCCTAATCTTTTGTGTTAATCAAGACGCCCTTTTTGGGTTTTCACCTTGATCCCTTTTTTTTAAGATACCCTTTTTTGGGTTTTCATCTTGATTTTCTTTCCTTCAAGCATAATATTTCTTCACAGCATCTGAGTTCGCTGGGTTCGGTAACTCTTTCCCATCCATCTCGGTGAGAATCAAAGCTCCACCCGAGAATGCCTTCTTTACGACATATGGACCTTCTCAATTAGGTGCCCATTTTCCTCGCAGATCTTTTTGTATTAGGAGAATCTTTCTCAGCACAAGTTCTCCTTCATGGAATTCTCTTGGCCGTAATTTCTTGTCATGGGCTGCAATCATTCTCTCTTGGTACATCTGTCCATGACAAATTGCCTTTAGACGTTTTTCTTCGATGAGGTTTAACTGGTCATATCGAGCTCGAACCCATTCTGCTTCCTCTAATCTCGACTCCATTAAGACTTGTAGAGAGGGGATCTCAACTTCATTAGGTAGGACAGCTTCCATTCCATAGACTAGAGAGAAAGGAGTTGCCCCCGTAGATGTCCGTACAGATGTGCGATATGCATATAAAGCAAATGGTAACTTCTCGTGCCAGTCGTTATATGTCTCGGTCATTTTCCCAATAATCTTCTTAATATCCTTCTTGGCTGCTTCAACGGCTCCATTCATCTTTGAGCGATAGGGCAAGGAGTTATGATGCTTTATTTGGAATCGCTCACACACTTCTTTCATCATCTTGTTGTTCAAATTCAAGGCGATATCTGAAATGATTTTTTCAGGCAAACCATATCGACCAATGACTTCCTTTTTCAAAAACCTGCAAACTGCAGTCTTCGTCACATTGGCAAATGATGCGGCTTCTATCCATTTGTGAAGTAATCAGCAACCACAAAAATGAATCGGTGTTCATTAGAAGCTTTTGGGGAAATTGGCCCTATAACATCCATGCCCCACATAGAAAAAGGTCACGGAGAAGTCATGACGTGAATGGGCAAAGGGGCTACATGAAGTTTATTACCATAAATTTGACATTTGTGGCATTTTCGTGCGAAATTAATGCAGTCGCTTTCCATCTTCAGCCAGTAATAACCGAGTTTCATAATCTTCCTGGCCATAGTGAAACCATTGGCATGTGTCCTGCAAATCCCCTCATGGACATCTTCAAGTATTTTTATGGCTTCAACAGCATCTACGCATCTCAAGAGCACCTGATCTTTTCCTCTTTTGTACAGGATGTCCCCATCAAGAACGAATCCCGCTGCCATTCTTCTGATTGTTCTTTTGTCGTTCTTATTTGTTTGTTCGGGGTACTTTTGATTCTTGACGTATTCTAAGATATCATGGAACCATGGCCGTCCATCTGGCTCTTTCTCAATACTGAAACAATGTGCAGGGACTTCATATATGCTCATTTGAAGAGGCATTATTTCTGTTTCTCTGTTTGCTTTGAACATTGAAGCCAAAGCGGCCAGGGCATCAGCCAATTGGTTTTCTTCTCGTGGGTGGTAATTAAAAGTTATTTCTTCAAATTCTTTAATCAGCTTTGCCACTAGATCACTGTATTTAACCAATTTCGGATCCCTCACTTCCCAATCTCCACTTATTTGGTAAATCACCAATGCTGAGTCTCCGTATACCTCTAAAGTTTTTACGTTTTGTTCAATAGCTGCACGAAGTCCCATGATACAGGCCTCATATTCCGCTATGTTATTGGTACAGAAGAAGTTCAGCCTGGCAGTGAGTGGGTAATGGTTCCCTTCTGGCGATACTAAGACTGCTCCAATCCCATGCCCCAATGCGTTCGATGCACCATAAAAGCTCATCTTCCATAACTTCTTTTTTGATGACTCGCCCTCTTTTCTTGTAATGCACATCAAATCTTCATCCGAGAAATCAAATCTCAATAACTCATATTCATCCATTATTCGGGTTGCCAAGTCAGCTATTGCGCTTCTTTTTATTGACTTTTGACTCACATAGACGATATCGTATTCCGATAGTAAGATCTGCCACCGTGCCATTCTTCCTGAGAGTGCAGGTGATTCTATCATGTACTTTATCGGATCCAGCTTTGAAATTAACCATGTCGTATGATACAACATGTATTGCCTGAGTCTTCGAGCTACCCAAACCAGAGCGCAACAGTATTTTTCAATGGATGAATACTTTGCCTCATATTCAGTGAACTTTTTACTAAGGTAGTAGATCGCCTTTTCTTTCTTTCCTGACTCATCGTGTTGCCCCAGTACGCAACCCATTGAATTTTCGAACACAGTCAAATACAATATCAATGGTCTTCCCGGAGTTGGCGGTACTAGCACTGGAGGACTAGACAAATATTGTTTTATCTTATCAAAGGCCACCTGGCATTCCTCATTCCATTCTCTCGGGTTATGTTTTCGAAGAAGCCGAAAGATTGGGTCGCATTGGTTGGTAAGTTGAGCGATGAATCGGGCGATGTAGTTTAACCTCTCTAAAAATCCTCTGACTTCCTTTTGCGTGCGCAGAGGTGGTAACTCTTGAATGGCTTTTATTTTATCAGGATCAACCTCGATACCTCTTTCACTGACAATGAAGCCTAGCAATTTTCCCGAGGTAGCCCCAAACGTACATTTGGCCGGATTGAGCTTTAGTTGGAACTTTCTCAGTCTGTCGAACAACTTCTTCAGGTTCACTACATGCTCTTCTTCCCCTCGAGATTTAGCAATCATATCGTCGACGTAGACTTCTATTTCTTTATGCATCATATCATGGAATAATGTCACCATAGCCCTCTGATATGTTGCCCCAGTATTCTTTAATACGAACGACATTACCTTGTAGCAAAATATTCCCCACATTGTTACGAAGGTAGTTTTCTCCATATCCTCGGGGGCATCTTGATTTGATTATACCCCGAGAATCCATCAATGAAAGAAAACAATGAATGTTTTGCTGTGTTATCCACCAATGTATCAATGTGTGGTAAGGGAAAATTATCTTTAGGACTTGCCGAGCCATTATCGATAAGTACATTCGGTATTATGTAGCCTTTGTAACGAGTTGTAACATGCAGTGCTTTCACGGAGCCTCTACCACTGGGCGGTATTTCGTCATCACTAAAAGAAATGAAATTATCCGCATTCATGTTGTTCACCCATCTATCAAGCTTTTCAACGGATATATTGTTTGCCACGTAAGCTTGATTCAACACTTTCAGCAAAGCGTTCCGGTGTGGCTCCGAATTTAATAGTAGAGATAAAACAGAGATTCGTGTTGGCTGCTTATTCAATTGTTCCACCACATTGTATTCACTGTGCTTGATAAATTTCAAGAACTCCTGTGCTTCCTCTTCATCCACAGGCTTTTTAGTTTCTTGCCCGGGTGGAATTTCTTGCTCGACTTCGGCCTCATGCATCATTGCTTTCCCTTTTTACTTCCAGTCACTGTTCTTCTTCACTGGTTCGACCTCTTTCGAATAACATCTTCTACTTTGGGTAAAATGACCTACCTCTCCAACATCTCCAGTTATGGTTTTGAGCTTTTCATCTTCAGGTGTGACGATATTGACGTCGTATTTCCATGGTACGGCTTTGTCATCCTTGTACGGGAAAGGAGACGGTACTTCGATTATCATTTTTGGTTTCACCAGCTCCTTCGTTACGTTGTAATAAATTACTAACGATCGATCTGCGCTATAAGAGAGACCTGATGACTGGTTGTCAGATGTGCATACTTCTCTTTCGTTGGTCTCTTCCCTCTTGTTAAGGACCTTAATCTCCTTATTATCCATTCGGTCCTGAAGCAACCTTTTAAATTCCTCACACGACTGAATTTCGTGTCCTAAAATTCCATGGAAATTGAAAAAACTTTGACCTTCTTCTCCGAGAATTCTATCGGGGTGACAAAGCAATCCTTTCTTAACTAGTACCTCCTAAATTTTTTGCAGAGGCGTCTTTATCTCTGAAACACATCTTCTGACTTGCCATTCGTCCTCTTTCCCCACTGTGCTCACATTTCCTTCGTAGGATACCCGCGTCAATGAGTCCTTGAACTCTCCTCTTAAAGGCTAGGCAATTCTCCGTGGAATGCCCCTGGTTCCCCGCGTGGTATGCACAACTAGCGTTTGGACCATACCACTTTGGGTATGGAGGTTTAAGGGGTGCCATGTAATGGGGAGAAATTAGCTGTTTCTCTAAAAGTTTTGGGTATAATTCCCCATACGACACAGGGATGGGAGTAAATTACGGTCTCTCGGGATTAGGCTTTGCTGGTCTTGGTTCGTTTCTGGGCTGGCTTTGAGCGGGTACTGTGTTTTGTGGGAATGTGCTGACGGGTTTTTGGTTGTTCGTGGCGTATACGGGGTAGGAAGGAGGTGGTGCTTGGTAGTAAGGGGTTTGAGGGGGATAATAGAAATTTGGAGGTGGATAATTTCCAGGTCGGGGTTGGTTTGGATATGGATTAGGGGCATAACGGCTTCCCATTCCCACCATATGGGATTCTGATTCTTTCTTCTTCATGGGCACTGTCCTTTTTAAACCTTCTGAACCTTCCATTCTATCGCTCCTGACGGCATTCTCTATGAGCTCACAGATATTACAATATCCGCAAAATTCTTCGTGGCACTTCCCACTAGTTTGTCATAAAACGGCACTTTTAAGGTGTTGATAAAGAGAACGGTTATCTCCGTTTTTGTTAGTGGGGGTTCCACTTGGGCCGAGACGTCCCTCCATCTCTGCACATACTGTCTAAAGGTCTCTGACGGCTTTTTCTCCATCATTTGCAAGGTCATCCGGTCTGGCACCATATCCGATACATGCTTGTATTGCTCACAGAACGCTGATGCCAAGTCTTTCCAGGATCAGATCTTTTCCCTACTAAGTTGGTTATACCACCGAAGAGCCGATCCTACTAGACTATCTTGAAAATAATGTACGAGTAGCTTATCTTTGTTCACATAACCGGTAATCTTCCGGCAGAACATGATGAGATGTGCTTTTGGGCACATTGTCCCATTATACTTTTCAAAATCAGGTACCTTGAACTTCAGAGGCAAAATTAGATCGAGCACCAAACTGAGTTCTTTGGCACCTAGTGCGGAGAAGACTTCAGTGCCTTCTATTGCTTTAAGTCTTTCCTCTAGACTCCTATACTTCTCATTTGCGTCATGATTATCTAATTTCAACCTAGCTATCTCTGCTGGGTCGTCCAAATCTGGAACTAGTGGATCAGCAGGACTAGCCCCTAAGTTCGACACGAACATTCCTTGTCCCAAGTTAACAGGTGGTGCAAGTTGCTTCAGGGTGCAACAAACTCTATACCACTAAAGTTGCAATGGGTTAGAATGAAGCTACTTGGAAAAGAAAAACACCAAAGAAGTCGAGATTTGGCCAGACTGGGCAAAATTAGTTCTCCTTAAAGGTCTTTGCTTCATTCCCGTTACACGCCAACAAGAAAAGAAGGGCAGTTGTACCGGACCATTTTTGCCCGAGCCCTAGAACAGTAACCAAAATAATAATAAATAAAATATTAAAGTCCACAGTCCACTACAAAATATTACAACCCAAATTTCCAATGGCCCAATATGACCTAATAGTACCCCAATCCATGTGCGCCGCACCCCCTCTTCGTGCCTCCACAGCGCACTCACCGCCTGAAGTCTGACATGTGTCTGTGGCCTTGCACCAAAATGGCAAAATTCAGCTTTTTTCTTCTTCGTTGGCTTCCTCAACACATGCAAGCAAAGCAAAAAAAAAAGGGGAAGAAGACGAACACACGAAGGACAGTAGTAAGACAGTAAAACAAAAACAATGTGTATCATATTTGGCTATAAAAAGCCATGGCCACCATGTAATCTTTTACGGAGAAATATACAAAAAAACAGAAATTTTGAAACAGAAACCACAAAAGGTGATCCATTCTTTTTTTTATTTATTTTTTTTAATAAGTAAATAAAAAAATTTCTTACCGGTCATTTAGTCTTTGCACCATCATCGGCGTTTCTTCTTGTTCTAAAGGCCACTGAATCCTTTGGAATTCGGCCAAGGTCGCGGCGGAGGAAGCTAAGAACCGAAAGATTTTCTTTCTTTTGAGGAGTTTTAGCTTTAGTTTGGGATTTTTTTACTCCGGTATTTTTTTTGCTACCGGAGACGGCAGTCGCTATTGCTGACGACCGATGGCAATGGCGGAGATAAGATTGAAGTTATAAGATTGCAGTAGAGCAGATTAAAGCTATAAACTTTATCTCCCTGAAGTTTGCAGTGGAGAAGATTGAAGTTATAAGTCTTATCTCCCTAAAGTTGCAGTGGAGCAGACTGAAGATAACGAATTTTATTTCCCTAAAGTTTCAGTAGAGCAGGTTGAAGTTACAAATCTTATCTCCCTGAAGTTGCAGTGGAGCAGATTGAAGTTACGAGTTTTATCTCCCTGAAGTTGCAGTGGAATAAATTGAAGCTATAAATCTTATTTCCCTAAAGTTGTAATGGAACAGATTAAAGCTACAAGTTACAAATCTTATCTCCCTGAAGTAGTAGTGGAGCAGGTTGAAGCGACAAACTCTATACCTCTAAAGTTGTAATGGGTTAGAAGGAAGCTACTTGGAAAAGAAAAACACTAAAGAAGTCGAGATTCGGCGAGACTGGGCAAAATTGGTCCTCCTTAAAGGTCTTTGCTTCATTCCATTTACACGCCAACAAGCAAAGAATGGCAGCTGTAATGGACCATTTTTGCCCGGGCCCTAGAACAGTAACCAAAATAATAAGAAATAAAATATTAAAGTCCACAGTCCACTACAAAATATTACAACCCAAGTTTCCAATGGCCCAATATGGCCTAAAACCAAATCAACCCTAGCTCACAACACACAGACATTAAAAAAAAAACTAAACCCTAATCCATGTGCGCCGCACCCCCTCCTCGTGCCTCCACAGCGCACTCGCTGCCCGAAAGTCTGACATGCGTCTGTGGCCTTGCACCAAAATGGCAAGGGTCAGCTTTTCTCTCCTCCATTGGCTTCCATAACACCTGTAAGCAAAGCAAAAAATGGGACAAAGGCGAACACGTAAAGGACAGTAGTGAGACAGTAAAAAAAAAACAAAAACAAAAACAATATGTATCATATTCGACTATAAAAGCCATGGCCACCATGTAATCTTTTACGGAGAAGTATACAAAAAATAGAAATTTTGAAACAAAAACCATACAATGTGATCCATTCTTTTTTTATTTTTTATTTTTAAATAAGTAAATAATAAAATTTATTATCGGTCATTTAGTCTTTGACCATCGTCGGCGTTTCTTCTGGTTCTAAAGGCCACCAAATCCCTTGGGATTCGGCCAAGGTTGCGGTGGAGGACGCTGAGAACCGAAAAATTTTCTTTCTTTTGGAGAGTTTCAGTTTTAGTTTGGGATTTTTCGACTCCGGTATTTTTTTTTGCCACTGGAAATGGTGGTCACTGTTGCCGACGACCAGTGGCAGTGACAGAGCCACGGTGGTCCCCTTGGCCGGATTCTGGGCTTTGCCCAGAGAGAAACAAAGAAAAAGAACTTTTTTTTTTCTAAAACATAGAACAAATGATTTTTTTCTCCAAAATTTTTGCTTTTATAACCTTGCTAAACGACGCCGTTTTGGTAGGCGATCTTAAGCCCCAAAACGACGTCGTTTTAGGGGCCAAACCCAAAATCCGACCCTCCCCTTTAATAGGATCAGCGTGTTTTTGAAAAATGGTCTATTTTCACCTTTAGTCCTTCTGCTTTTACAGCTTGTTTTAATCTGGTCCTATCCCATATTTTGTTTTTTTTCCACTTATTTTTATTTTACTTTCATTTTTGTCCTGGGGCCATTTTTTGGAACAGACTTCTAAAACGGCGTCGTTTTGATGTCTTAGCCCAATAACCCGACCCGAACCGCGTGAGACCCGCATGTCTTGATATGGGTGAGGTCTATTTATTTTCCCGGTCCCTCTGTTTTTTAATTGTTTTTAAATCGAGTCACATTTCTTTTCCCTTTTAAATTTTTGCCTCGTAATTTTATTTTTATTTCGTTTTGGACCCAATGGAACGTTGTGTTTAAGGAGTATGGGATAATTTCATATTTAGTCCCTACTTCTTTTCGCGCATTTCATTTTAATCATTTATTCTGTATTATTAATTATTTTTATTTATTTACGATTCACCCCCTAATTTCATTCTGATTTCGATTTAATCCTTAGCATATTTAATTTCAACTTTTCTAGAAACTTTTATATTTTATTTATTTATTTATTTATTATTATTTCTTTATCCTTTTACACTTAAAAAATAGATTACTCATATTCTTTTATTTGTGCATTTCTATTATTATCGCTATTATTTTATTTTTACTTTTTTTATATTATTTTCGTTATTTTATTATTTCTTTTATTATTTTTTATATTCTCATTTCATGTTTATTTATCTTTTTATCATGCACTTTCCTTTTTACTTTATTTTAAGATTACCTTATTTTGTTAATATTATGATTTGATCATTAATATTATTATTATTTATTTTTCCCTATTATCATTTGATTAGTATAGAATTAGAAGTTATAATATGATTATTGCCATTGTTTATTTGGTGTTTTATTATTATTATAGTTATATCATCATCGTTTATTAGTATGATATTTTTATTTTTTTGTATATCGTTAGTGCTATCATTTTATTTTATTATAACCATGTCATGAATCGTGTTTAAACATATTTACGCATTTTTTTACTATGCTCGAATAAATTAAATATATATCATTTTAAGTGTTACGTTAATTTTTGCTCAATGCATAAAAAGAAATTTTTAAAAATAGGCAATGTTTCGTATTTGGAGATTTAAGAAGTCGTACCCTAACTTACAGGGTTTCGATTTTCTCGTTAAACCCAAAGAACCAAATATCCTCTTAAAATCAAAATACATGAGGTTTAATTAAATAATAAAAAACGAACTTATTTTTCGAGATTTCAAGGTGTCGTATCCTAACTTATGGGATGTGATCTTTTGTTACCTCGAGATAAGATGACCTTTAAAATACTTTCGTTTCCATACCACGCTGAATGAATTAAATACGTATCACTTTAAGTATCATGTTCTTTTTTTTTTGCACGATGAATAAAAAGAAAATTTTTAAATCGAAATGACATTCATTAATTTTGGAATTAGAAAAGTCGTGTTCCTAACTTACAGAATATGTCTTCTTTCTAAAATCGAGATAATCGAGTATATTTTAAAATAAATAAATTTTTTTTGCGTTTATTCTCATTTTCGGGGATTTAAGGCATTGTATCCTAACTTACGGGACATGATCCTTCCTTCTCGAATAACTTGAAATAAACTCTTTTCATGAAAATTATTTTAGTTAGATAGCGGCTTAATACAAGGAGGGATCGTATTTTAAATTCTTTTCGAGTTTTTAACTTTCAACACTAAGACATTAATTAATCAACTAGGTACCAATTTTGGGCGTTACGAGTGTGCTAATCCTTCCTCATGCGTAATTAGCTCTTGAACCTATTTCCTAAATTTTGTTTACCAGAGAAAATCGTTGTTTTAGTAAATCAAACATTTTATTAAAAAGATCAAATTACGAGGTGATCTAATCACAACTCATAAAAAGGATTAGTGACGACTCTATTTTCGTTTTAAAATAAAAAGTCAGCCTTTCAAAAAAATAGTTTCGACGGGTTATATGTGGCGTGCCACGTTATACCTCATTTTAGTATAAAAGGATTAATTTTTAAAAATAGAGATAGATAGAATTTTTTGATCTAATA